>NC_134359.1:287270012-287335012 GCF_048569485.1 Anomaloglossus baeobatrachus | reverse complement strand
CCAGGGCAATGGAATCTGAGGTTATATATGAGAGACAATGGAACTGAATGAAAAACCACCGAAATTTAATTATTTTTAAATTATTAAATACTTTTCCAGTACAGACTAAAAGTTTGGACACACCTTCTCATTTCTAGAACAACTGTTAAGAGGAGACTTTGTGCAGCAGCCTTCATGGTAAAATATCTGCTAGGAAACCACTGCTAAGGACAGGCAACAAGCAGAGGAGACTTGTTTGGGCTAAAGAACTCAAGGAATGGACATTAGACCAGTGGAAATCTGTGCTTTGGTCTGATGAGTCCAAATTTGAGATCTTTGGATCCAACCACCGTGTCTTTGTAGAAAAGGAGAACGGATGGACTCTACATGGCTGGTTCCCACCGTGAAGCATGGAGGAGGAGGTGTGACAGTGTGGGGGGGCTTTGCTGGTGACACTGTTGGGGATTTATTCAAAATTGAAGGCATACAGAACCAGCATGGCTACCACAGCATCTTGCAGATGCGTGCTATTCCATCCGGTTTGCGTTTAGTTGGACCATCATTTATTTTTCAACAGGACAATGACCCCAAACACACCTCCAGGCTGTGTAAGGGCTATGTGACTAAGAAGGAGAGTGATGGGGTGCTACGCCAGATGACCTGGCCTCCACAGTCACCAGACCTGAACCCAATCGAGATGGTTTGGGGTGAGCTGGTGGCAGAGTGAAGGCAAAAGGGCCAACAAGTGCTAAGCATCTCTGGGAACTTCTTCAAGACTGTTGGAAGACCATTTCCGGTGACTACCTCTTGAAGCTCATCAAGAGAATGCCAAGAGTGTGCAAAGCAGTAATCAAAGCAAAAGGTGGCGACTGTGAAGAACCTAGAATATAAGACCTATTTTCAGTTGTTTCACACTTTTTGTTAAGCATTTCATTCCACATGTTTTAATTCATAGTTTTGATGCCTTCAATGTGAATCTACAATTTTTATAGTCCTGAAAATATAGAAAACTCTTTGAATGAGAAGGTGTGTCCAAACTTTTGGTCTGTACTATATGTCTAGTCTCCTTGGATGGACCTCTAAAAAAACCAAACACGAGACCTCTTGACGACTAGGACTTTCATTGTGATCCTTGAAGAATCTTGGAGAAGGTGAAAAGTAAAATAAGGTAAACCAAAAGTTATAATTTTCCAGGAGAAACACAATAGAAACAGATTGTTGTTCCAAGCAGGGTCCACTTCAGAAATATCACCAATGGGAATTGGAAGCCCGGGGAAGCTTTAAATAGTTACACCCACCGGGTGATAAGGCAGACTAATTTACATAAAGGGAACACTTGTTGGCAGAAAGGCAATGAACACAAAGACAAAGTGTTCAGAACCAGGACAGCGACCGAACCAGACTTTAGCTTTGTAGAGAGAGAAATAGACCACAACATAGGAGACTGTCGGATCAAATCCGAGGCATGATGGGAACAAGGACTGGGCAACATTGATAAATAAATATAGAAATGGACCCTTCAATGATGAGGTATATTCACAGTGGGGGTGGACGGAGGCAATGGATTAAATACGACAACCTCTGGTCATCTTTCATTCCTCGAGATTGTAGTTTGTGTCCACTCTGTTATATAATAGGACCTGAGTGATGGCTTCATAGAGCTATAAACAAGGACAAGGCTCCTGCTCCTCGGACAGTTGTGGCTAGAGCATGGAGATAAAAGGACTGCAGCGCTGACCTGATCCTCCTGCAAAAACAAAGATACTATTCATAAAGCCAAGATCAAGATGTCTCCATTGAACAATATAGCGTGCTCTTGGGCTAATATTTACATAGGGCTGCTGGAAAGGTAGAGGATAAATCAATATATAACTGAAACAATGCTGAAATGTAAAACGGTGGGATATGCGTAATCTGGTGCCGGCCAATTTATGGTGGTCAGTCCAGCAAATGACAATGTTCTGTAGATAATAACCTTTCCGATCTGCCTGATATGAGAGGGATTTTGGTGGACGGGGACCATAATTGTTAACTGTCCTAAGTAGGGCTGAGCGGACCCAAACTGTAAAGTTCAGGGCTCGTACCGGACACCTAGTGTCTGTCGCTCTGGCCTAATCACAGAGTTTGGAGCTCGGGTGCTGTTCGGATGATGAATAAAGCTTCATGAAAGTCTGAAGCACAGCCAATCATAAAGATTTTTGGCATGGGGAACACAATAAATAACAACAAAAAATATGAAGTGGAGTTCTACCCTTTTTATAATAACCCGCGCAGGTAAAGCAGACAGCCATGGGCTGCAGCCCCCAACTGCCTGCTTTATCTTGGCTGATTATCAATAATAGAGGTAACCCCAAGTCTTTTTTTTTTTTTAATTATTTATTTATGAATAAATAATTTTAAAAAGATGGCATTGGGTTCCACCTATTTTTCATAGCCAATCAAGGTAAAGCAGACAGCTACCCTTTTTATAATAACCCGCGCAGGTAAAGCAGACAGCCATGAGCTGCAGCCCCCAGCTGTCTGCTTTATCTTGGCCGATTATCAATAATAGAGGTAACCCCAAGTCTTTTTTTTTTTTAATTATTTATGAATAAATAATTTAAAAAAAATGGTATTGGGTTCCACCTATTTTTCATAGCCAATCAAGGTAAAGCAGACAGCTGGGGGCTGCTATTATCAGGGTGGGAAGGCCCATGGTTATTTGGCCCTGATGCAGTTGCAATTGGGGTAATATTTTTGGGGTTGATGTCAGCTGTGAATTGAATAAAAAAAAATCCTCGATCTTGCGACGTAACCCAATGGTGTAATGTCCGCAACATCCATCGAATCCTATGGAGCCTTGTTCTCAGAACAAAGCTCCATAGGCATATCATGGGACATTACACCATTGGAGTATGTCGGAACTTCCAGGATTTTTTTTTAAATTAATAAATTGGTGAACCCTCGGGAGTGTAGGGGAGTCTTTATTGAGATAAACTATTTTTTCCTGTCTGTGTCTTTTTTTCTTTATACTTGCCAGGTTAGTAATGGGGTGTCTCATAGATGCCTATAGATAACTAACCCCTGGGCTTTATAACACCTGACAATTCACAGCTGAAATCAACCCCAAAAGTATTACCCTGATTGCCACCACACCAGGGCAATCAGGAAGAGCCAGGCAAAATGTCAGAATTGGCCCACCTAATGAATGTGTCATTTATGAGGTGGCTGTGGGCTGCTATTTTTAGGCTGGCAAGTACCTAATAACCATGGACCTTCCCAGCCTGATAATTGCAGCCCCCAGCTGTCTGCTTTACCTTGTGCTGGTTGTCTAAAATAGGTGGGACCCAACACCATTTTTATAAATTAATCGATTTATTTACAAATAAATAATTTAAACAAATGACATGGTATTCCCTCTATTTTTGATAATGAGTCAAGGTAAAGGAGCCAACTGAGGGCTGCAAACTACAACTGTCTGCTTTACCTGCACTGATTATCAAAAAAAAGGGGGACCCCATAATTTTTATTTATTCCCTAGCACGTTTGTATTACAATTGTCCTGCTCTTACTCCCATTTTGCTTACTCTTGCAGCCCCTAGCCCTTACTATAACCATTTTATAGCACTAAAGTTCATGTCCCCATTGACTTATATGGGATTCAGTGTCCAGGGTCAAGTCTGAGTACCGAACCAAACTTTTAACTAAAGACTAAAGTTCGGCTGAACTTGGCAAACCTGAACATCCACTGGTCTGCTCATCCATAGTCTTACGTTTTTAGGACCACAAGGGTTTATGTAAACCATGCCCAAAAGTGTTCTGAGATTCCAGGAGGGCGCGAGTTGTTACCAGGAGGGCCGGTGATAGGCTTCGAGCAGGGACTTAAAACCTCCCCAAAAATATTACCACCTTATATTACTAGGTATCATGATCATGGATTATCCTGACATAGAATTTACTTTAAAACGAAGGGGTCATTAGAAAATGTTCTGTTGTTTAAATCTTGTTTTTGTATATTTGTATATTTCTAAAAACTTTTTGCCAATTTTTTTTTTCATATCATAACCTGTATTAAAATAAACATGAGATTTTGCAATGTTCTCACATGGACACTGGTTTTTTTCAGACTTCTTGTAGTTTCAGGAATTGAACACGCACATTAACAACAATGATCAGACTCCTCCCCTATCTTTTGTATTGACGCATCTAATGAGCGTGTGCAGAATTCACTGTAAAGGGATAGGAGTATTGTGATTGGTAGATTCTGTTTTCAGTTGCGTATAGAAGTCTTATCGGTCTTTGTAAACCTGATTTAAACAATAGGTAAGTTTCTGACAAGTAACAAGAAATAGTTTGATAATCCTTAAAGGGTCAGGACTATACCCAAAGGTCCTGGTCCATTCTCAGACAATCAGACTTTGTAAAAATGAATTCCATCTTTTTGGCGAGTACCTGGTGGTTCTCTCCTTGATTGAGCCCCGAGCTGCCGGCTGGATCTGCACAGTAATAATAGCTGGGAGGGCAGACATGCTTTTATATAGATGTTTTCTCTCTCTGGCTTTGCTTTGTCAGTGTTGTTCTGTAGAGGACGCAGCAGGCGAATATAACACAGTCTGGTTTTCTGACAACCCCGCACATTAGAAGCAGATGTAGACATTGTGCTCCGAGCTTCTCCGCTGCTCCACAAAAAAGCCAGATTGTATGTAGATACTAGCGGGTGGCAGCAGAGGGCGCGACCACGTGTTTGCTGTCATTGTGGTTATTACTAGCTGCTCGGTACGACTGGTGTCTGAAGAAACATTTCCTCTATCTCGGATTATGACGACCTCAGAAGCAGGATTATGACGACCTCAGAAGCAGGATTATGACGACCTCAGAAGCATTCTCTCCAGCAGCTGACAATGGAAAAAAAAAATTGGCTTCAAATATTTGGTCATAAAAAAGGCAAAAAAAATCTGCCCCTAAGAAAGAAGAAAAGCAACAAAAAACAACACAAAAACAATAACTACGCAACATCCTACAATGCAAAAAATCTTCCCATGTGGTCGATTGTGTATAAGGCAAATATGACCACCGTAGCACCAGCTAACAACACAAAACCCACCACCACCAGGTACAGGGAGGTTGTTACGAATCGGCGCCGCCATAGCCGCAAGCAGCCTGCTGCGGTTCCCAGGCGCCGGCTGCCGTTCTTGGCCGTGCCTCGGGTCGTCCAGTTGGCTGCTCCTTAGACCACATCTAAGTGTGCAGAGGCGGCTAGTGCACATACGCGCACCGACTTACCCCAGCCAGAGTCTAAGCCCGGTGTTTTGCCTAGTGAGCATGCTCAGCCTGATTGTGTCATTTCTGAGACTAAGGCGGGCTTTGCACACTACGACATCGCAGGCCGATGCTGCGATGCCGAGTGCGATAGTGCCCGCCCCCGTCGCAGCAGCGATATGTGGTGATAGCTGGCGTAGCGAAAGTTATCGCTACGCCAGCTTCACACACACACTCACCTGCCGTGCGACATCCCTGTGGCCGGCGACCCGCCTCCTTGTTAAGGGGGCGGGTCGTGCGGTGTCACTGCGACGTCACACGGCAGGCGGCCAATCAGAGCGGAGGGGCGGAGATGAGCAGGATGTAAACATCCTGCCCACCTCCTTCCTTCCGCATATCCTACGGAAGCCGCAGTGAGGCCGGTAGGAGACGTTCCTCGCTCCTGCGACTTCACACACAGCGATGTGTGCTGCCGCAGGAGCGAGGAACAACATCGGACCATTGCGTCAGCGTAATTATGGATTACGCCGACGCTGTACCGATGATACGATTACGACGCTTTTGCGCTCGTTAATCGTATCATCCAGCCTTTACACACTGCGATGTCGCATGCGATGCCGGAAGTGCGTCATTTTCAATTTGACCCCACCGACATCGCACCTGCGATGTCGCAGTGTGCAAAGTGCCCCTAAGTCCTCAGTTCAGGCTACTAAGCATGCTCCCACAATTAATCCTAACAGCCTGCTTGCACAGGTGCTTGGACTTCGAGCTGTGTCAAAGTTCTGGGATGTGCCTACTGAGCATGCTCAGGCAGATAGTCTGATTTCTGAGTCTGTTGTTCAGGCTACTGAGCATGCTCAGGCACTTAGTGCATCAGAGGCTAGGTCCGGTAAGGACCTCACTAGGCATGTCCGTGAGGTGGCAGGCCCTGATAGGCCAGAGGATGTCAGGTGTCCTGATGATGTGGCAACTCCGGACTGGTTCGCAGTGGCCCGCCCCTATAATCTGGCACCTCACTATTGGTTGTCAGACGATGACTGATAAAGTGTTTGGGGCGTGGCTGCCATGAGGTCATCAATGATGTGGTGGTTCCGGATAGGCCGCTGGTGACGTCGCTGATGACATGTGACCTCCACAATGGCACTCTGCAATTGGACCTTGGTGGTTCCACCCTGGGTTTGGGGCGGACCGAGGTTATAAAAGGGGCTGGAGACAACATGGAGGTGCACAGTCTTCACATTTGCTCAGACAGAGCACACCTCCATGTTAGAGCCTTATTGCGGCATAAGCCTGTGTTTGGAAGCTGTAGGTAGGGTTAGGCGTCCGGTGCTTGTCACGCCAAGACACCTGTGGCTCAGCACGTTAGGGTCAGGCGCCGGGCTTCCACCTCCTGCCATCCAGTTCTGCTTGTGCAGCCCAGTGGAGTTAACTGGGCTGCGGCTGCTGCGCCTCCTGTCCGATTGTGCCCCCTACGCACACGGACAACGCACGTGCTGCGCCTCTGGCTTCCCAGTCAACGCTACTGGTGTGATTTCTTGGCCTGACGTGTCCTCTACACATGTGGCCATTCGCATAGTGACCAGAAACGCTAATCGGAGGACCGCTTGGCCTGTCGTGTCTGACACACGTGGCCGACAGGGCGCTATCGCAGCGGTCTTCTCGGTCAACGCTACCTGGTCACCATCCGGCCTGACGTGTTTCCTGCACACGTGGTCGGGTTGCGCCAATTCCACCGAAATGCTAACAGGGTTAACGTCCGGTCTGACGTGTCCCTACACACGTGATCGGTTCCCAGGTTCCCTGGGTTATCTCAGAGCCATCCCGCTCTATAGTCTCCGCGTAACCCACAGGGTGCCAGCAGCTCAATTACCATCTGGAGCACGGTGGGCCCCGACTGGTGATTGGGATATATACCCCCTGGTCCTAATCTGCCGGTCCCCCAGTAACAGAGGTTGCGTAGTGGTGGTGGCAACCTTAAAATATAGGATACCCTAGGAGACAGCTTAGGAACAACTTTGATCACAATCAGGCAATAAAAACAGTTCCAGAGTCTATAAAGAGGCAACACGCTTGGTGGTTATAACCATTATGACAAAAGGCAACGTGCTTTGTAGTTACTACTATTCTCATAAGAGGCAAAGTCAAAGCTGGCTACAACTATTCTCACAAAAAGTAATGTGCCTAGTGGGTACAACCATTATCACAAGATGCAACATGCTTTGTAGTTCCAACTCTTCTCACAAGGGGCAAAGTGTTTGGTGGTTGCAACCATTTTCACAAAAGTCTGGATATACAGGCTCAGCCTTGAGAGAATATATGGGTGGCTACAACTATTCTTACAAAAGGCAACATACTTGATGGCTACAACTATTCTCATGAGATGCAATGTGCTTGGTAGTTACAACTATTCTTACTAGAGGCAAAGTGTTAGGTTGTTACAACCACTTTCGCAAAAGATTGCAGATATGAGCTCGGCCCTAAGACAATGTACCTGGTGGGTACAACTATTCATGCATTGTGCAACATACTTGGTGGTTACAATGATTCTCACAAGAGGTAACATCCTTGATGGTTATAAACATTACAACCATTTTCACAAAAGACTGGATGTACAGGCTTGGCCTTGAGTGACTTTATGGGTGGCTACAACTATACTTATAAAAGGCAACATACTTGATGGTTATCACCATTATGACAAAAGGCAACGTGCTTTGCAGTTACAACTATTCTCACAAGAGGCAAACTGAAAGCGGGCTACAACTAACCTTACAAGAGGTAATGTGCTTAGTGGGTACAACCATTAACACCGGATGCAATGTGCTTTGTAGTTACAGCTATTCTCATAAGGGGCAAAGTGTTTGGTGGTTACAACCATTTTCATAAAGACTGAATATACAGGCTCAGGCTCAGCCCTGAAAGAATATATGGATGGTTTCAACTATTCTTACAAAAGGCATCACGCTTGCTAGCTTCAGTTATTCTCATGAGATGCAATGTGCTTGGCAATTACAAATATTCTTACAAGGGGCAAAGTGTTTGGTAGTTACAACCATTTTCACAAAAGTCTGCATTTACAGGCTCAGTCCTGTGAGAATATATGGGTGGTTACAACTATTTTTACAAAAGGCAACGTGCTTGGTGGCTACAAATATTCTCATGAGATGCAATGTGCTTGGTAGTTACAACTAGTCCCACAAGGGGCAAAGTGTTTAATGGTTACAATCATTCTTGCAAAAAACTGGAGATATGGGCTCAGCCCTAAGACAATGTGCTTAGTGGTTACAACTATTCTTGCACAGGGCCACACACTTGGTGGTTGTTAACATTCTCTTAAAAGGCAACATGCTTGGTGGTTATAAACATTCTCCCAAAAGGTAACATACTTGGTGGTTATAATGATTCTCACAAGCAGTAACATGCTTGATGGTTATAAACATTCTCCCAAAAGGCAACATGCTTGGTGGTTATAATGATTCTCACAAGCAGTAACATGCTTGATGGTTATAAACATTCTCCCAAAAGGCAACATGCTTGGTGGTTATTAATATTCTCCCAAAAGGTAACATACTTGGTGGTGATTAACATTCTTCCTAAAGGCACCATGCTTGGTGGTTATTAACATTCTCTTAAAAGGCACCATGCTTAGTGGTTATTAATATTCTCCCAAAACGCAACATGCTTGGTGGTTATTAACATTCTCCCAAAAGGCAACATGCTTGGTGGTTATTAACATTCTCCCAAAAGGCACCATGCTTGGTGGTTATTAACATTCTCTTAAAAGACAACATGCTTGGTGGTTATTAACATTCTCCCTAAAGGCACCATGCTTGGTGGTTATTAATATTCTCCCAAAAGGCACCATGCTTGGTGGTTATTAATATTCTCCCAAAAGGCACCATGCTTGGTGGTTATTAATATTCTCCCAAAAGGCACCATGCTTGGTGGTTATTAATATTCTCCCAAAAGGCACCATGCTTGGTGGTCATTAACATTCTCCAAAAAGGCAACATGCTTGGTGGTTATTAACATTCTCCCAAAAGGCACCATACTTAGTGGTTATTAACATTCTCCCAAAAGGCACCATGCTTGGTGGTTATTAACATTCTCTTAAAAGACAACATGCTTGGTGGTTATTAATATTCTCCCTAAAGGCACCATGCTTGGTGGTTATTAACATTCTCCCATAAGGCACCATGCTTGGTGGTTATTAATATTCTCCCAAAACGCAACATGCTTGGTGGTTATTAACATTCTCCCAAAAGGCAACATGCTTGGTGGTTATTAACATTCTCCCAAAAGGCAACATGCTTGGTGGTTATTAACATTCTCCCAAAAGGCACCATGCTTGGTGGTTATTAACATTCTCCCAAAATGCATCATGCTTGGTGGTTATTAATATTCTCCCAAAAGGCACCATGCTTGGTGGTTATTAACATTCTCCCAAAAGGCAACATGCTTGGTGGTTATTAACATTCTCCCAAAAGGCACCATGCTTGGTGGTTATTAACATTCTCCCAAAAGGCACCATGCTTGGTGGTTATTAACATTCTCCCAAAAGGCACCATGCTTGGTGGTTATTAACATTCTCCCAAAAGGCAACATGCTTAGTGGTTATTAACATTCTCCCAAAAGGCACCATGCTTGGTGGTTATTAACATTCTCCCAAAAGGCAACATGCTTGGTGGTTATTAACATTCTCCCAAAAGGCACCATGCTTAGTGGTTATTAACATTCTCCCAAAAGGCACCATGCTTGGTGGTTATTAACATTCTCCCAAAAGGCACCATGCTTGGTGGTTATTAACATTCTCCCAAAAGGCATCATGCTTGGTGGTTATTAATATTCTCCCAAAAGGAAACATGCTTGGTGGTTATTAACATTCTCCCAAAAGGCAACATGCTTGGTGGTTATTAATATTCGCCCAAAAGGCACCATGCTTGGTGGTTATTAATATTCTCCCAAAAGGCATCATGCTTGGTGGTTATTAATATTCTCCCAAAAGGAAACATGCTTGGTGGTTATTAACATTCTCCCAAAAGGCAACATGCTTGGTGGTTATTAACATTCTCCCAAAAGGCATCATACTTGGTGGTTATTAACATTCTCCCAAAAGGCACCATGCTTGGTGGTTATTAACATTCTCCCAAAAGGCATCATGCTTGGTGGTTATTAATATTCTCCCAAAAGGAAACATGCTTGGTGGTTATTAACATTCTCCCAAAAGGCAACATGCTTGGTGGTTATTAACATTCTCCCAAAAGGCAACATGCTTGGTGGTTATTAACATTCTCCCAAAAGGCAACATGCTTGGTGGTTATTAATATTCGCCCAAAAGGCACCATGCTTGGTGGTTATAAACATTCTCCCAAAAGGCAACATGCTTGGTGGTTATAAACATTCTCCCAAAAGGCAACATGCTTGGTGGTTATTAACATTCTCCCAAAAGGCATCATACTTGGTGGTTATAAACATTCTCCCAAAAGGTAACATGCTTGGTGGTTATTAACATTCTCCCAAAAGGCAACATGCTTAGTGGTTATTAACATTCTCACAAAGAGTAATGGCTTGAACAGAGATAGAGAGTTGGTTTATAGAACAACAATGGCTGACTGTCCATTTGCATGTGTATAACTTTTAGTGTTGTATACAGGGATTTTTTATGCTTTCTGTTCACATCCATGTACATGGACATGCATGCTAATTCCAGTCCTCATGGTGCCCTCTGACCAAGCCATGTTTCCAGCAGCTCAGTGCATTAACTTTTAGTGAACACAGCTCAACCCTTGTTTTTAATTAATAGCGCCGCACACCCCCTAACCGTCTGCACGGATTTTCTCCTATTAGTTTCTCCTTGTTGTGAGTGCCAGGTTGGACACCAATAGGTCACACAATACTCCACTAGAAATCTAAAAAGTCAAATAGCCTCTTCAATGTGGGTAGATATTAATTTTTAGGACGGCCACCACTAAGAGGAGGCGCTGGAGGTCCTGTCCTCGTCCTCTCGGAGGAGGCTGTCTGCACCTCCTATGCTTAGACGTTCAATTTCACCACTAATGCAGCCTGTCTGTCGTATGTTCCACATCACACAGGCAGTAATAACCATATGATATACAATGGCGTGTATATATTTACATAGAACAGCGAGTATCAAGCTAAAATAAGCACAAGGCCACCCAGCAACAGAGCGCGGCTGGCGGCACAGCATAAACCCGCGCGCAGCCTCCATAACGTCACCATAGAGAGGCATCCCATAATAAATAGGGAGCCGACGTGACAAAGTGGTCTCTTCGTGACTATGGGGTCTACAGTAACCCATGGAAACAGCAAAGGATGTGACGGTCATTATCAGCACATTCTGTGACAGCGGGGATCGTACTGCAATATCCTCAGATTTATCAGAGCTTAAGAACTACAGCAACAAAAATCACATCAACAGCCAACGATTCAGTAACATCAGCTGTGCAATATATATATATATATATATATATATATATATATATACATCACTGTGTGTATTATCCCTGTACTGTGCCATCACTGTGTGTATTATCCCTGTACTGGGACATCACTGTGTGTATTATCCCTGTACTGTGACATCACTGTATGTATTATCCCTGTACTGTGACATCACTGTGTGTATTATCCCTGTACTGTGACATCACTGTGTGTATTACCCCTGTACTGTGACATCACTGTGTGTATTATCCCTGTACTGTGACATCACTGTGTGTATTATCCCTGTACTGTGACATCTCTGTGTGTATTATCTCTGTACTGTGACATCACTGTGTGTATTACCCCTGTACTGTGACATCACTGTGTGTATTATCCCTGTACTGTGACATCACTGTGTGTATTACCCCTGTACTGTGACATCACTGTGTGTATTATCCCTGTACTGTGACATCACTGTGTGTATTACCCCTGTACTGTGACATCACTGTGTGTATTATCCCTGTACTGTGACATCACTGTGTGTATTATCCCTGTACTGTGACATCACTGTGTGTATTATCCCTGTACTGTGACATCACTGTGTGTATTATCCCTGTACTGTGACATCACTGTGTGTATTATCCCTGTACTGTGACATCACTGTGTGTATTACCCCTGTACTGTGACATCACTGTGTGTATTATCCCTGTACTGTGACATCACTGTGTGTATTACCCCTGTACTGTAACATCACTGTGTGTATTATCCCTGTACTGTGACATCACTGTGTGTATTACCCCTGTACTGTGACATCACTGTGTGTATTATCCCTGTACTGTGACATCACTGTGTGTATTATCCCTGTACTGTGACATCACTGTGTGTATCATCCCTGTACTGTGACATTACTGTGTGTATTACCCCTGTACTGTGACATTACTGTGTGTATTATCCCTGTACTGTGACATCACTGTGTGTATTATCCCTGTACTGTGACATCACTGTGTGTATTATCCCTGTACTGTGACATCACTGTGTGTATTATCCCTGTACTGTGACATCACTGTGTGTATTATCCCTGTACTGTGACATCACTGTGTGTATTATCCCTGTACTGTGACATCACTGTGTGAATTATCCCTGTACTGTGACATCACTGTGTGTGTTATCCCTGTACTGTGACATCACTGTGTGTATTATCCGTGTACTGTGACATCACTGTGTGTATTATCCCTGTACTGTGACATCACTGTGTGTATTATCCCTGTACTGTGACATCACTGTGTGTATTACCCCTGTACTGTGACATCTCAGTGTGTATTACCCCTGTACTGTGGCATCACTGTGTGTATTATCCCTGTACTGTGACATCACTGTGTGTATTACCCCTGTACTGTGACAACACTGTGTGTATTACCCCTGTACTGTGACATCACTGTGTGTATTACCCCTGTACTGTGACATCACTGTGTGTATTACCCCTGTACTGTGACATCTCTGTGTGTATTACCCCTGTACGGTGACATCACTGTGTGTATTATCCCTGTACTGTGACATCACTGTGTGTATTACCCCTGTACTGTGACATCACTGTGTGTATTATCCCTGTACTGTGACATCACTGTGTGTATTATCCCTGTACTGTGACATCACTGTGTGTATTACCCCTGTACTGTGACATCACTGTGTGTATTATCCCTGTACTGTGACATCACTGTGTGTATTATCCCTGTACTGTGACATCACTGTGTGTATTATCCCTGTACTGTGACATCACTGTGTGTATTATCCCTGTACTGTGACATCACTGTGTGTATTACCCCTGTACTGTGACATCACTGTGTGTATTATCCCTGTACTGTGACATCACTGTGTGTATTATCCATGTACTGTGACATCACTGTGTGTATTATCCCTGTACTGTGACAACACTGTGTGTATTACCCCTGTAGTGTGACATCACTGTGTGTATTATCCCTGTACTGTGACATCACTGTGTGTATTACCCCTGTACTGTGCCATCACTGTGTGTATTATCCCTGTACTGTGACATCACTGTGTGTATTACCCCTGTACTGTGACATCACTGTGTGTATTATCCCTGTACTGTGACATCACTGTGTGTATTATCCCTGTACTGTGACATCACTGTGTGTATTACCCCTGTACTGTGACATCACTGTGTGTATTATCCCTGTACTGTGACATCACTGTGTGTATTACCCCTGTACTGTGACATCACTGTGTGTATTATCCCTGTACTGTGACATCACTGTGTGTATTATCCCTGTACTGTGACATCACTGTGTGTATTATCCCTGTACTGTGACATCACTGTGTGTATT
This sequence comes from Anomaloglossus baeobatrachus, assembly GCF_048569485.1. Taxonomy (NCBI): domain Eukaryota; kingdom Metazoa; phylum Chordata; class Amphibia; order Anura; family Aromobatidae; genus Anomaloglossus; species Anomaloglossus baeobatrachus. The sequence goes on along the minus strand of NC_134359.1, from coordinate 287,321,015 downwards.
ATCCCTGTACTGTGACATCTCTGTGTGTATTATCCCTGTACTGTGACATCACTATGTGTATTACCCCTGTACTGTGACAACACTGTGTGTATTATCCCTGTACTGTGCCATCACTGTGTGTATTATCCCTGTACTGTGACATCACTGTGTGTATTATCCCTGTACTGTGACATCACTGTGTGTATTACCCCTGTACTGTGACATCACTGTGTGTATTATCCCTGTACTGTGACATCACTGTGTGTATTACCCCTGTACTGTGACATCACTGTGTGTATTATCCCTGTACTGTGACATCACTGTGTGTATTACCCCTGTACTGTGACAACACTGTGTGTATTATCCCTGTACTGTGCCATCACTGTGTGTATTATCCCTGTACTGTGACATCACTGTGTGTATTACCCCTGTACTGTGACATCACTGTGTGTATTACCCCTGTACTGTGACATCACTGTGTGTATTATCCCTGTACTGTGACATCACTGTGTGTATTACCCCTGTACTGTGACATCACTGTGTGTATTACCCCTGTACTGTGACAACACTGTGTGTATTATCCCTGTACTGTGCCATCACTGTGTGTATTACCCCTGTACTGTGACATCACTGTGTGTATTATCCCTGTACTGTGACATCACTGTGTGTATTATCCCTGTACTGTGACATCACTGTGTGTATTATCCCTGTACTGTGACATTACTGTGTGTATTACCCCTGTACTGTGACATTACTGTGTGTATTATCCCTGTACTGTGACATCACTGTGTGTATTATCCCTGTACTGTGACATCACTGTGTGTATTATCCCTGTACTGTGACATCACTGTGTGTATTATCCCTGTACTGTGACATCACTGTGTGTATTATCCCTATACTGTGACATCACTGTGTGTATTATCCCTGTACTGTGACATCACTGTGTGTATTATCCCTGTACTGTGACATCACTGTGTGTATTATCCCTGTACTGTGACATCACTGTGTGTATTATCCCTGTACTGTGACATCACTGTGTGTATTATCCCTGTACTGTGACATCACTGTGTGTATTATCCCTGTACTGTGACATCTCTGTGTGTATTATCCCTGTACTGTGACATCACTGTGTGTATTATCCCTGTACTGTGACATTACTGTGTGTATTACCCCTGTACTGTGACAACACTGTGTGTATTACCCCTGTACTGTGACAACACTGTGTGTATTACCCCTGTACTGTGACATCACTGTGTGTATTATCCCTGTACTGTGACATCACTGTGTGTATTATCCCTGTACTGTGACATCACTGTGTGTATTATCCCTGTACTGTGACATCACTGTGTGTATTACCCCTGTACTGTGACATCTCTGCGTGTATTACCCCTGTACTGTGACATCACTGTGTATTACCCCTGTACTGTGACATCACTGTGTGTATTATCCCTGTACTGTGACATCACTGTGTGTATTACCCCTGTACTGTGACATCACTGTGTGTATTACCCCTGTACTGTGACATCACTGTGTGTATTACCCCTGTACTGTGGCATCACTGTGTGTATTATCCCTGTACTGTGACATCGCTGTGTATATTATCCCTGTACTGTGACATCACTGTGTGTATTACCCCTGTACTGTGACATCACTGTGTGTATTACCCCTGTACTGTGGCATCACTGTGTGTATTATCCCTGTACTGTGACATCGCTGTGTATATTATCCCTGTACTGTGACATCACTGTGTGTATTATCCCTGTACTGTGACATCACTGTGTGTATTACCCCTGTACTGTGACATCTCTGTGTGTATTATCCCTGTACTGTGACATCACTGTGTGTATTATCCCTGTACTGTGACATCACTGTGTGTATTATCCCTGTACTGTGACATCACTGTGTGTATTATCCCTGTACTGTGACATCACTGTGTGTATTACCCCTGTACTGTGACATCACTGTGTATTACCCCTGTACTGTGACATCACTGTGTGTATTATCCCTGTACTGTGACATCACTGTGTGTATTACCCCTGTACTGTGACATCACTGTGTGTATTATCCCTGTACTGTGACATCACTGTGTGTATTACCCCTGTACTGTGGCATCACTGTGTGTATTATCCCTGTACTGTGACATCACTGTGTGTATTACCCCTGTACTGTGACAACACTGTGTGTATTACCCCTGTACTGTGACATCACTGTGTGTATTACCCCTGTACTGTGACATCACTGTGTGTATTACCCCTGTACTGTGACATCTCTGTGTGTATTACCCCTGTACGGTGACATCACTGTGTGTATTATCCCTGTACTGTGACATCACTGTGTGTATTACCCCTGTACTGTGACATCACTGTGTGTATTGTCCCTGTACTGTGACATCACTGTGTGTATTATCCCTGTACTGTGACATCACTGTGTGTATTATCCCTGTACTGTGACATCACTGTGTGTATTATCCCTGTACTGTGACATCACTGTGTGTATTATCCATGTACTGTGACATCACTGTGTATTATCCCTGTACTGTGACATCACTGTGTGTATTATCCATGTCCCTGTACTGTGACATCACTGTGCATTATCCCTGTACTGTGACATCACTGTGTGTATTATCCCTGTACTGTGACATCACTGTGTGTATTATCCCTGTACTGTGACATCACTGTGTGTATTATCCCTGTACTGTGACATCACTGTGTGTATTATCCCTGTACTGTGACATCACTGTGTGTATTATCCCTGTACTGTGACATCACTGTGTGTATTATCCCTGTACTGTGACATCACTGTGTGTATTATCCCTGTACTGTGACATCACTGTGTGTATTACCCCTGTACTGTGACATCACTGTGTGCATTATCCCTGTACTGTGACATCACTGTGTGTATTATCCCTGTACTGTGACAACACTGTGTGTATTATCCCTGTACTGTGACATCACTGTGTGCATTATCCCTGTACTTTGACATCACTGTGTGCATTATCCCTGTACTGTGACATCTCTGTGTGTATTATCCCTGTATTGTGACATCACTGTGTGTATTACCCCTGTACTGTGACATCACTGTGTGTATTACCCCTGTACTGTGACATCACTGTGTGTATTACCCCTGTACTGTGACATCACTGTGTGTATTATCCCTGTACTGTGACATCACTGTGTGTATTACCCCTGTACTGTGACATCACTGTGTGTATTACCCCTGTACTGTGACATCACTGTGTGTAGTATCCCTGTACTGTGACATCACTGTGTGTATTATCCCTGTACTGTGACATCACTGTGTGTATTATCCCTGTACTGTGACATCAGTGTGTGTATTATCCTGTACTGTGACATCACTGTGTGTATTATCCCTGTACTGTGCCATCACTGTGTGTATTATCCCTGTACGGGGACATCACTGTGTGTATTATCCCTGTACTGTGACATCACTGTGTGTATTATCCCTGTACTGTGACATCACTGTGTGTATTATCCCTGTACTGTGACATCACTGTGTGTAGTATCCCTGTACTGTGACATCACTGTGTGTATTATCCCTGTACTGTGACATCACTGTGTGTATTACCCCTGTACTGTGACATCACTGTGTGTATTATCCCTGTACTGTGACATCACTGTGTGTATTATCCCTGTACTGTGACATCTCTGTGTGTATTATCTCTGTACTGTGACATCACTGTGTGTATTATCCCTGTACTGTGCCATCACTGTGTGTATTATCCCTGTACTGTGACATCACTGTGTGTATTACCCCTGTACTGTGACATCACTGTGTGTATTATCCCTGTACTGTGACATCACTGTGTGTATTACCCCTGTACTGTGACATCACTGTGTGTATTATCCCTGTACTGTGACATCACTGTGTGTATTATCCCTGTACTGTGACATCACTGTGTGTATTATCCCTGTACTGTGACATCACTGTGTGTATTATCCCTGTACTGTGACATCACTGTGTGTATTATCCCTGTACTGTGACATCACTGTGTGTATTACCCCTGTACTGTGACATCACTGTGTGTATTATCCCTGTACTGTGACATCACTGTGTGTATTACCCCTGTACTGTAACATCACTGTGTGTATTATCCCTGTACTGTGACATCACTGTGTGTATTACCCCTGTACTGTGACATCACTGTGTGTATTATCCCTGTACTGTGACATCACTGTGTGTATTATCCCTGTACTGTGACATCACTGTGTGTATTATCCCTGTACTGTGACATTACTGTGTGTATTACCCCTGTACTGTGACATTACTGTGTGTATTATCCCTGTACTGTGACATCACTGTGTGTATTATCCCTGTACTGTGACATCACTGTGTGTATTATCCCTGTACTGTGACATCACTGTGTGTATTATCCCTGTACTGTGACATCACTGTGTGTATTATCCCTGTACTGTGACATCACTGTGTGTATTATCCCTGTACTGTGACATCACTGTGTGTATTATCCCTGTACTGTGACATCACTGTGTGTGTTATCCCTGTACTGTGACATCACTGTGTGTATTATCCCTGTACTGTGACATCACTGTGTGTATTATCCCTGTACTGTGACATCACTGTGTGTATTATCCCTGTACTGTGACATCACTGTGTGTATTATCCCTGTACTGTGACATTACTGTGTGTATTACCCCTGTACTGTGACAACACTGTGTGTATTACCCCTGTACTGTGACAACACTGTGTGTATTACCCCTGTACTGTGACATCACTGTGTGTATTATCCCTGTACTGTGACATCACTGTGTGTATTATCCCTGTACTGTGACATCACTGTGTGTATTATCCCTGTACTGTGACATCACTGTGTGTATTACCCCTGTACTGTGACATCTCTGTGTGTATTACCCCTGTACTGTGGCATCACTGTGTGTATTATCCCTGTACTGTGACATCACTGTGTGTATTACCCCTGTACTGTGACAACACTGTGTGTATTACCCCTGTACTGTGACATCACTGTGTGTATTACCCCTGTACTGTGACATCACTGTGTGTATTACCCCTGTACTGTGACATCTCTGTGTGTATTACCCCTGTACGGTGACATCACTGTGTGTATTATCCCTGTACTGTGACATCACTGTGTGTATTACCCCTGTACTGTGACATCACTGTGTGTATTATCCCTGTACTGTGACATCACTGTGTGTATTATCCCTGTACTGTGACATCACTGTGTGTATTATCCCTGTACTGTGACATCACTGTGTGTATTATCCCTGTACTGTGACATCACTGTGTGTATTACCCCTGTACTGTGACATCACTGTGTGTATTATCCCTGTACTGTGACATCACTGTGTGTATTATCCCTGTACTGTGACATCACTGTGTGTATTATCCATGTACTGTGACATCACTGTGTGTATTATCCCTGTACTGTGACAACACTGTGTGTATTACCCCTGTAGTGTGACATCACTGTGTGTATTATCCCTGTACTGTGACATCACTGTGTGTATTACCCCTGTACTGTGCCATCACTGTGTGTATTATCCCTGTACTGTGACATCACTGTGTGTATTACCCCTGTACTGTGACATCACTGTGTGTATTATCCCTGTACTGTGACATCACTGTGTGTATTATCCCTGTACTGTGACATCACTGTGTGTATTACCCCTGTACTGTGACATCACTGTGTGTATTATCCCTGTACTGTGACATCACTGTGTGTATTACCCCTGTACTGTGACACCACTGTGTGTATTATCCCTGTACTGTGACATCACTGTGTGTATTATCCCTGTACTGTGACATCACTGTGTGTATTATCCCTGTACTGTGACATCACTGTGTGTATTATCCCTGTACTGTGACATCTCTGTGTGTATTATCCCTGTACTGTGACATCACTGTGTGTATTACCCCTGTACTGTGACAACACTGTGTGTATTATCCCTGTACTGTGCCATCACTGTGTGTATTATCCCTGTACTGTGACATCACTGTGTGTATTATCCCTGTACTGTGACAACACTGTGTGTATTACCCCTGTACTGTGACATCACTGTGTGTATTATCCCTGTACTGTGACATCACTGTGTGTATTACCCCTGTACTGTGACATCACTGTGTGTATTATCCCTGTACTGTGACATCACTGTGTGTATTACCCCTGTACTGTGACAACACTGTGTGTATTATCCCTGTACTGTGCCATCACTGTGTGTATTATCCCTGTACTGTGACATCACTGTGTGTATTACCCCTGTACTGTGACATCACTGTGTGTATTACCCCTGTACTGTGACATCACTGTGTGTATTATCCCTGTACTGTGACATCACTGTGTGTATTACCCCTGTACTGTGACATCACTGTGTGTATTACCCCTGTACTGTGACAACACTGTGTGTATTATCCCTGTACTGTGCCATCACTGTGTGTATTACCCCTGTACTGTGACATCACTGTGTGTATTATCCCTGTACTGTGCCATCACTGTGTGTATTATCCCTGTACTGTGACATCACTGTGTGTATTATCCCTGTACTGTGACATCACTGTGTGTATTATCCCTGTACTGTGACATTACTGTGTGTATTACCCCTGTACTGTGACATTACTGTGTGTATTATCCCTGTACTGTGACATCACTGTGTGTATTATCCCTGTACTGTGACATCACTGTGTGTATTATCCCTGTACTGTGACATCACTGTGTGTATTATCCCTGTACTGTGACATCACTGTGTGTATTATCCCTATACTGTGACATCACTGTGTGTATTATCCCTGTACTGTGACATCACTGTGTGTATTATCCCTGTACTGTGACATCACTATGTGTATTATCCCTGTACTGTGACATCACTGTGTGTATTATCCCTGTACTGTGACATCACTGTGTGTATTATCCCTGTACTGTGACATCACTGTGTGTATTATCCCTGTACTGTGACATCACTGTGTGTATTATCCCTGTACTGTGACATCACTGTGTGTATTACCCCTGTACTGTGACATCTCTGTGTGTATTACCCCTGTACTGTGACATCACTGTGTATTACCCCTGTACTGTGACATCACTGTGTGTATTATCCCTGTACTGTGACATCACTGTGTGTATTACCCCTGTACTGTGACATCACTGTGTGTATTACCCCTGTACTGTGACATCACTGTGTGTATTACCCCTGTACTGTGGCATCACTGTGTGTATTATCCCTGTACTGTGACATCACTGTGTGTATTATCCCTGTACTGTGACATCACTGTGTGTATTACCCCTGTACTGTGACATCTCTGTGTGTATTACCCCTGTACTGTGACATCACTGTGTATTACCCCTGTACTGTGACATCACTGTGTGTATTATCCCTGTACTGTGACATCACTGTGTGTATTACCCCTGTACTGTGACATCACTGTGTGTATTATCCCTGTACTGTGACATCACTGTGTGTATTACCCCTGTACTGTGGCATCACTGTGTGTATTATCCCTGTACTGTGACATCACTGTGTGTATTACCCCTGTACTGTGACAACACTGTGTGTATTACCCCTGTACTGTGACATCACTGTGTGTATTACCCCTGTACTGTGACATCACTGTGTGTATTACCCCTGTACTGTGACATCTCTGTGTGTATTACTCCTGTACGGTGACATCACTGTGTGTATTATCCCTGTACTGTGACATCACTGTGTGTATTACCCCTGTACTGTGACATCACTGTGTGTATTGTCCCTGTACTGTGACATCACTGTGTGTATTATCCCTGTACTGTGACATCACTGTGTGTATTATCCCTGTACTGTGACATCACTGTGTGTATTATCCCTGTACTGTGACATCACTGTGTGTATTATCCATGTACTGTGACATCACTGTGTGTATTATCCCTGTACTGTGACATCACTGTGTGTATTACCCCTGTACTGTGACATCACTGTGTGTAGTATCCCTGTACTGTGACATCACTGTGTGTATTATCCCTGTACTGTGACATCACTGTGTGTATTATCCCTGTACTGTGACATCACTGTGTGTATTATCTCTGTACTGTGACATCACTGTGTGTATTATTCCTGTACTGTGACATCACTGTGTGTATTATCCCTGTACTGTGACATCACTGTGTGTATTATCCCTGTACTGTGACATCACTGTGTGTATTACCCCTGTACTGTGACATCACTGTGTGTATTATCCCTGTACTGTGACATCACTGTGTGTATTATCCCTGTACTGTGACATCACTGTGTGTATTATCCCTGTACTGTGACATCACTGTGTGTATTACCCCTGTACTGTGACATCACTGTGTGTATTATCCCTGTACTGTGACATCACTGTGTGTATTATCCCTGTACTGTGACATCACTGTGTGTATTATCCCTGTACTGTGACATCACTGTGTGTATTATCCCTGTACTGTGACATCACTGTGTGTATTACCCCTGTACTGTGACATCGCTGTGTGTATTATCCCTGTACTGTGGCATCACTGTGTGTATTACCGCTGTACTGTGACATCACTGTGTGTATTATCCCTGTACTGTGACATCACTGTGCATTATCCCTGTACTGTGACATCACTGTGTGTATTATCCCTGTACTGTGACATCACTGTGTGTATTACCCCTGTACTGTGACATCACTGTGTGTATTATCCCTGTACTGTGACATCACTGTGTGTATTACCCCTGTACTGTGACATCACTGTGTGTATTATCCCTGTACTGTGACATCACTGTGTGTATTATCCCTGTACTGTGACATCACTGTGTGTATTATCCCTGTACTGTGACATCACTGTGTGTATTATCCCTGTACTGTGACATCACTGTGTGTATTATCCCTGTACTGTGACATCACTGTGTGTATTACCCCTGTACTGTGACATCGCTGTGTGTATTATCCCTGTACTGTGGCATCACTGTGTGTATTACCGCTGTACTGTGACATCACTGTGTGTATTATCCCTGTACTGTGACATCACTGTGCATTATCCCTGTACTGTGACATCACTGTGTGTATTATCCCTGTACTGTGACATCACTGTGTGTATTACCCCTGTACTGTGACATCACTGTGTGTAGTATCCCTGTACTGTGACATCACTGTGTGTATTACCCCTGTACTGTGACATCACTGTGTGCATTATCCCTGTACTGTGACATCACTGTGTGTATTATCCCTGTACTGTGACATCACTGTGTGTATTATCCCTGTACTGTGACATCACTGTGTGTATTACCCCTGTACTGTGACATCGCTGTGTGTATTATCCCTGTACTGTGGCATCACTGTGTGTATTACCCCTGTACTGTGACATCACTGTGTGTATTATCCCTGTACTGTGACATCACTGTGCATTATCCCTGTACTGTGACATCACTGTGTGTATTATCCCTGTACTGTGACATCACTGTGTGTATTACCCCTGTACTGTGACATCACTGTGTGTATTATCCCTGTACTGTGACATCACTGTGTGTATTACCCCTGTACTGTGACATCACTGTGTGTATTATCCCTGTACTGTGACATCACTGTGTGTATTATCCCTGTACTGTGACATCACTGTGTGTATTACCCCTGTACTGTGACATCACTGTGTATATTACCCCTGTACTGTGACATCACTGTGTGTATTATCCCTGTACTGTGACATCACTGTGTGTATTATCCCTGTACTGTGACATCACTGTGTGTATTATCCCTGTACTGTGACATCACTGTGTGTAGTATCCCTGTACTGTGACATCACTGTGTGTATTACCCCTGTACTGTGACATCACTGTGTGCATTATCCCTGTACTGTTACATCACTGTGTGTATTATCCCTGTACTGTGACATCACTGTGTGTATTATCCCTGTACTGTGACATCACTGTGTGTATTACCCCTGTACTGTGACATCACTGTGTGTATTATCCCTGTACTGTGACATCACTGTGTGTATTATCCCTGTACTGTGGCATCACTGTGTGTATTACCCCTGTACTGTGACATCACTGTGTGTATTATCCCTGTACTGTGACATCACTGTGTGTATTACCCCTGTACTGTGACAACACTGTGTGTATTACCCCTGTACTGTGACATCACTGTGTGTATTATCCCTGTACTGTGACATCACTGTGTGTAGTATCCCTGTACTGTGACATCACTGTGTGTATTATCCCTGTACTGTGACATCACTGTGTGTATTACCCCTGTACTGTGACATCACTGTGTGTATTATCCCTGTAATGTGACATCACTGTGTGTATTACCCCTGTACTGTGACATCACTGTGTGTATTATCCCTGTAATGTGACATCACTGTGTGTATTACCCCTGTACTGTGACATCACTGTGTGTATTATCCCTGTACTGTGACATCACTGTGTGTATTATCCCTGTACTGTGACATCACTGTGTGTATTATCCCTGTACTGTGACATCACTGTGTGTATTACCCCTGTAATGTGACATCACTGTGTGTATTACCCCTGTACTGTGACATCACTGTGTGTATTATCCCTGTACTGTGACATCACTGTGTGTATTATCCCTGTACTGTGACATCACTGTGTGTATTATCCCTGTACTGTGCCATCACTGTGTGTATTACCCCTGTACTGTGACATCACTGTGTGTATTATCCCTGTAATGTGACATCACTGTGTGTATTACCCCTGTACTGTGACATCACTGTGTGTATTATCCCTGTAATGTGACATCACTGTGTGTATTACCCCTGTACTGTGACATCACTGTGTGTATTATCCCTGTACTGTGACATCACTGTGTGTATTATCCCTGTACTGTGACATCACTGTGTGTATTACCCCTGTACTGTGACATCACTGTGTGTATTACTCCTGTACTGTGACATCACTGTGTGTATTACCCCTGTACTGTGACATCACTGTGTGTATTACCCCTGTACTGTGACATCACTGTGTGTATTATCCCTGTACTGTGACATCACTTTGTGTATTATCCCTGTACTGTGACATCACTGTGTGTATTATCCCTGTACTGTGACATCACTGTGTGTATTATCCCTGTACTGTGACATCACTGTGTGTATTACCCCTGTACTGTGACATCACTGTGTGTATTATCCCTGTACTGTGACATCACTGTGTATTATCCCTGTACTGTGACATCACTGTGTGTATTATCCCTGTACTGTGACATCACTGTGTGTATTACCCCTGTACTGTGACATCACTGTGTGTATTATCCCTGTACTGTGACATCACTGTGTGTATTATCCCTGTACTGTGACATCACTGTGTGCATTATCCCTGTACTGTGACATCACTGTGTGTATTACCCCTGTACTGTGACATCACTGTGTGTATTACCCCTGTACTGTGACATCACTGTGTGTATTATCCCTGTACTGTGACATCACTGTGTGTATTACCTCTGTACTGTGACATCACTGTGTGTATTATCCCTGTACTGTGACATCACTGTGTGTATTATCCCTGTACTGTGACATCACTGTGTGTATTATCCCTGTACTGTGACATCACTGTGTGTATTATCCCTGTACTGTGACATCACTGTGTGTATTATCCCTGTACTGTGACATCACTGTGTACATTATCCCTGTACTGTGACATCACTGTGTGTATTATCCCTGTACTGTGACATCACTGTGTGTGTAGTATCCCTGTACTGTGACATCACTGTGTGTATTATCCCTGTACTGTGACATCACTGTGTGTATTATCCCTGTACTGTGACATCACTGTGTACATTATCCCTGTACTGTGACATCACTGTGTGTATTACCCCTGTACTGTGACATCACTGTGTGTGTAGTATCCCTGTACTGTGACATCACTGTGTGTATTACCCCTGTACTGTGACATCATTGTGTGTATTATCCCTGTACTGTGACATCACTGTGTGTATTACCCCTGTACTGTGACATCACTGTGTATTATCCCTGTACTGTGACATCACTGTGTGTATTACCCCTGTACTGTGACATCACTGTGTGTATTATCCCTGTACTGTGACATCACTGTGTGTATTATCCCTGTACTGTGACATCACTGTGTGTATTACCCCTGTACTGTGACATCACTGTGTGTATTATCCCTGTACTGTGACATCACTGTGTGTATTACCCCTGTACTGTGACATCACTGTGTGTATTATCCCTGTACGGTGACATCACTGTGTGTATTATCCCTGTACTGTGACATCACTGTGTGTATTACCCCTGTACTGTGACATCACTGTGTGTATTACCCCTGTACTGTGACATCACTGTGTGTATTATCCCTGTACTGTGACATCACTGTGTGTATTATCCCTGTACTGTGACATCACTGTGTGTATTACCCCTGTACTATGACATCACTGTGTGTATTATCCCTGTACTGTGACATCACTGTGTATTATCCCTGTACTGTGACATCACTGTGTGTATTACCCCTGTACTGTGACATCACTGTGTGTATTATCCCTGTACTGTGACATCACTGTGTGTATTATCCCTGTACTGTGACATCACTGTGTGTATTACCCCTGTACTGTGACATCACTGTGTGTATTATCCCTGTACTGTGACATCACTGTGTGTATTATCCCTGTACTGTGACATCACTGTGTGTATTATCCCTGTACTGTGACATCACTGTGTACATTATCCCTGTACTGTGACATCACTGTGTGTATTACCCCTGTACTGTGACATCACTGTGTGTGTAGTATCCCTGTACTGTGACATCACTGTGTGTATTACCCCTGTACTGTGACATCATTGTGTGTATTATCCCTGTACTGTGACATCACTGTGTGTATTACCCCTGTACTGTGACATCACTGTGTATTATCCCTGTACTGTGACATCACTGTGTGTATTACCCCTGTACTGTGACATCACTGTGTGTATTATCCCTGTACTGTGACATCACTGTGTGTATTACCCCTGTACTGTGACATCACTGTGTGTATTATCCCTGTACTGTGACATCACTGTGTGTATTACCCCTGTACTGTGACATCACTGTGTGTATTATCCCTGTACGGTGACATCACTGTGTGTATTATCCCTGTACTGTGACATCACTGTGTGTATTACCCCTGTACTGTGACATCACTGTGTGTATTACCCCTGTACTGTGACATCACTGTGTGTATTATCCCTGTACTGTGACATCACTGTGTGTATTATCCCTGTACTGTGACATCACTGTGTGTATTACCCCTGTACTATGACATCACTGTGTGTATTATCCCTGTACTGTGACATCACTGTGTATTATCCCTGTACTGTGACATCACTGTGTGTATTACCCCTGTACTGTGACATCACTGTGTGTATTATCCCTGTACTGTGACATCACTGTGTGTATTATCCCTGTACTGTGACATCACTGTGTGTATTACCCCTGTACTGTGACATCACTGTGTGTATTATCCCTGTAATGTGACATCACTGTGTGCATTATCCCTGTACTGTGACATCACTGTGTGTATTATCCCTGTACTGTGACATCACTGTGTGTATTATCCCTGTACTGTGACATCACTGTGTGTATTATCCCTGTACTGTGACATCACTGTGTGTATTACCCCTGTACTGTGACATCACTGTGTGTATTATCCCTGTAATGTGACATCACTGTGTGTATTATCCCTGTACTGTGACATCACTGTGTGTATTATCCCTGTACTGTGACATCACTGTGTGTATTATCCCTGTACTGTGCCATCACTGTGTGTATTACCCCTGTACTGTGACATCACTGTGTGTATTACCCCTGTACTGTGACATCACTGTGTGTATTACCCCTGTACTGTGACATCACTGTGTGTATTATCCCTGTACTGTGACATCACTGTGTGCATTATCCCTGTACTGTGACATCACTGTGTGTATTACCCCTGTACTGTGACATCACTGTGTGTATTACCCCTGTACTGTGACATCACTGTGTGTATTATCCCTGTACTGTGACATCACTGTGTGTATTATCCCTGTACTGTGACATCACTGTGTGTAGTATCCCTGTACTGTGACATCACTGTGTGTATTACCCCTGTACTGTGACATCACTGTGTGCATTATCCCTGTACTGTGACATCACTGTGTGTATTATCCCTGTACTGTGACAACACTGTGTGTATTACCCCTGTACTGTGACATCACTGTGTGTAGTATCCCTGTACTGTGACATCACTGTGTGTAGTATCCCTGTACTGTGACATCACTGTGTGTAGTATCCCTGTACTGTGACATCACTGTGTGTATTACCCCTGTACTGTGACATCACTGTGTGTATTATCCCTGTACTGTGACATCACTGTGTGTATTACCCCTGTACTGTGACATCACTGTGTGTATTATCCCTGTACTGTGACATCACTGTGTGTATTATCCCTGTACTGTGACATCACTGTGTGTATTACCCCTGTACTGTGACATCACTGTGTGTATTACCCCTGTACTGTGACATCACTGTGTGTAGTATCCCTGTACTGTGACATCACTGTGTGCATTATCCCTGTACTGTGACATCACTGTGTGTATTATCCCTGTACTGTGACATCACTGTGTGTATTATCCCTGTACTGTGACATCACTGTGTATTATCCCTGTACTGTGACATCACTGTGTGTATTACCCTTGTACTGTGACATCACTGTGTGTATTATCCCTGTACTGTGACATCACTGTGTATTATCCCTGTACTGTGACATCACTGTGTGTATTACCCCTGTACTGTGACATCACGGTGTGTATTATCCCTGTACTGTGACATCACTGTGTATTATCCCTGTACTGTGACATCACTGTGTGTATTACCCCTGTACTGTGACATCACTGTGTGTATTACCCCTGTACTGTGACATCACTGTGTGTATTATCCCTGTACTGTGACATTACTGTGTGTATTATCCCTGTACTGTGACATCACTGTGTGTATTACCCCTGTACTGTGACATCACTGTGTGTATTATCCCTGTACTGTGACATCACTGTGTGTATTATCCCTGTACTGTGACATCACTGTGTGTATTACCCCTGTACTGTGACATCACTGTGTGTATTATCCCTGTACTGTGACATCACTGTGTATTATCCCTGTACTGTGACATCACTGTGTGTATTACCCCTGTACTGTGACATCACTGTGTGTATTATCCCTGTACTGTGACATCACTGTGTATTATCCCTGTACTGTGACATCACTGTGTGTATTACCCCTGTACTGTGACATCACTGTGTGTATTACCCCTGTACTGTGACATCACTGTGTGTATTATCCCTGTACTGTGACATCACTGTGTATTATCCCTGTACTGTGACATCACTGTGTGTATTACCCCTGTACTGTGACATCACTGTGTGTATTATCCCTGTACTGTGACATCACTGTGTATTATCCCTGTACTGTGACATCACTGTGTGTATTACCCCTGTACTGTGACATCACTGTGTGTATTACCCCTGTACTGTGACATCACTGTGTGTATTATCCCTGTACTGTGACATCACTGTGTGTATTATCCCTGTACTGTGACATCACTGTGTGTATTACCCCTGTACTGTGACATCACTGTGTGTATTACCCCTGTACTGTGACATCACTGTGTGTATTATCCCTGTACTGTGACATCACTGTGTGTAGTATCCCTGTACTGTGACATCACTGTGTGCATTATCCCTGTACTGTGACATCACTGTGTGTATTACCCTTGTACTGTGACATCACTGTGTGTATTACCCCTGTACTGTGACATCACTGTGTATTATCCCTGTACTGTGACATCACTGTGTGTATTATCCCTGTACTGTGACATCACTGTGTGTATTACCCCTGTACTGTGACATCACTGTGTGTATTATCCCTGTACTGTGACATCACTGTGTGTATTATCCCTGTACTGTGACATCACTGTGTGTATTACCCCTGTACTGTGACATCACTGTGTGTATTATCCCTGTACTGTGACATCACTGTGTATTATCCGTGTACTGTGACATCACTGTGTGTATTATCCCTGTACTGTGACATCACTGTGTGTATTATCCCTGTACTGTGACATCACTGTGTGTATTATCCCTGTACTGTGACATCACTGTGTGTATTATCCCTGTACTGTGACATCACTGTGTGTATTATCCCTGTACTGTGACATCACTGTGTGTATTACCCCTGTACTGTGACATCACTGTGTGTATTATCCCTGTACTGTGACATCACTGTGTATTATCCCTGTACTGTGACATCACTGTGTGTATTATCCCTGTACTGTGACATCACTGTGTGTATTACCCCTGTACTGTGACATCACTGTGTGTATTATCCCTGTACTGTGACATCACTGTGTGTATTATCCCTGTACTGTGACATCACTGTGTGTATTACCCCTGTACTGTGACATCACTGTGTGTATTATCCCTGTACTGTGACATCACTGTGTATTATCCGTGTACTGTGACATCACTGTGTGTATTATGCCTGTACTGTGACATCACTGTGTGTATTATCCCTGTACTGTGACATCACTGTGTGTATTACCCCTGTACTGTGACATCGCTGTGTGTATTATCCCTGTACTGTGACATCACTGTGTGTATTACCCCTGTACTGTGACATCACTGTGTGTATTATCCCTGTACTGTGACATCACTGTGTGTATTATCCCTGTACTGTGACATCACTGTGTGTATTATCCCTGTACTGTGACATCACTGTGTGTATTATCCCTGTACTGTGACATCACTGTGTGTATTACCCCTTGTGAAGATGTAATTTACCCTCTCACTGTATATGCTGTACAGATTCCTATTTCAAGCTGGGTTCATTGTCTTATTTGAACTACTTCTGTGTACATTTCTATTGTTGTAGGTAATCACCCCCCTAAAATGCAAGGTTATATCCTCTTGAGGCACTTCCATCCCTGGGAGTAGGGGGAGGTGTGCCTAGAGTCCAACTAGTGTAAACTCTGCTTACCTGGGAGATTCAGGCAGAGTGAGCTGAAACTTGAAGGGAGCAGGAGCTCCAGCCTGTGTGGCTGTGGACACGGACGGAGCTAGGCCTGTGTGGCGGCCCGTGGGATTGTGTGGAACTCTTTGGACTACTGTAAGGACGATTGCTTTGTTATCCGGTCCGAGGATTGTCGGGAAGGGCCCCCGAATCTGTTTTACGTGGACTTATCGTGTGCTGTTCCAGTGTTCTTGTGAATAAACCTGTTGGATCGTTCCTCGGCCTGTTGTCTCTCCTTGCTCTGCTGTACACCCCGTCACAAACTGGTTGGCAGCGCTGGGATCAGAGCAGAAGGAATGGAGGACAATGGCTCAACATCAGGAACCAGCACTGCAGAGTACAAGACCTGGACTTTGGGGAGCCTGCAATCAAAGGCCCGTGAAGTAGGAGTTCGTTTCAAAGGACTCTCCAAGGAGCAGCTGATTGAGGCGCTAGAAGGAGTCTGCTCGCAAAATGACGTGGAGGAAGGATCCTCACAGCAAAGGGAGGAAAGACGGGAGCTGGAGGTGAATACCCAAAAAAGTCAATGGGTTGTGTGGTACAAGGAAAAGATGGCACTGCTTGGAGATGAGGCCACCATAGAAGATAAGAGGGAGGCCATGCGTGGAGCTGAAGAGAAGGAGCGCAGGATGGAGGAGATGGCATTGCTGGATAAGCAGCTCGCTGTGGAAGCTGCGAGAGGTTCCAGACAGACTGTAACCCCAGCACCCATCATGAGGGAACTTCCCAGGGTGTCCCGCAAAGACTTTAAGCCGTTTAATGAGGCTGCAGGCGACATTGAGGGCTTCTTCCAGGACTTTGAGCATCAGTGTCGATTAATGGAAGTCCCGGACAGGGAGCGTGTCCGGCATCTGGTTGGGCTCCTAGAGGGGGGAGCTGCTGAAGCCTATAGAGCTATGGACCCTCGGTGGAACTGTGAGTATGCGGATATTAAACAGACTATTCTAGAACATTATGCTGTGACCCCAGACACTTACAGGACTCAGTTCCGTGCTTTAGCCTGTGATGGGGAAGTGTCTTTTAAGATATATGCTCATAGACGCAAACAAATATGTAATCGCTGGCTGGAGGCAGAGGAGGCCTTATCTTGGGAGACCTTCCTGCAGGTCATCCTAAAAGAACAATTCTTTGCCCAGTGCCCCGCTGAGATCCGGGAATGGGTGCGTGAGAGAAAACCAGCGACAGTGGAGGAAGCTGCTGCTCTCGCTGATGAGGCTCTCACCATCAAGCCTCAGTGGAGGGTTCTGTTGGAGGATGGAGAGACGCCTAACAGCTCCACAACACCGGATGCCCCCAGTTATTCTGTCCCCATTGTTCCCCGTTCCTCTAAGCCACCACATGTTGATACCCGTGTTAATGTGCCTCCAGTTGCTTCTACTGCACTTTCTGGAATACGCCGGGGAGAGGAAGTAACAGAGCGCAGGTGTTATGTTTGTAGGCATCCCGGGCATTTGCAGGCCTCATGCCCAGCCAGGCCATGGAGGAATCATCCTCAAACCCCTACAGCACCTTCAGGTGGGAGCCGGCCTCCAAGTTCCCCTACCCCTTACCCAAGAGGACGCCTTGGATGGAGGGAGACCCAGCTCAGATGCTATCAATGTGGACAGCCAGGGCATCGGCAAGTCTCCTGCCCAGCTGTTCAAATGTGGACTGATCCTGCGCCCAATCGGATTGTTAATTATTTACAGCCCAGCGCCATGGAGGAAGATGTGGCACCGCTATGTGAGGACTGGCCTAGTGACTCAGCCCATGTTGCACCACCAGGAGTTTACGGGGTGCGACCTGCAGTTATGACGACTTCTGCTCATCGAGGTAAGCACTTGCAGGAGGTTGTGCTGGATGTGTGAAGCCCCGCAGGTGGTGTGTCGGTGTCGGTGCATTACCTTCAGGGACTCCACGTTGCTGGATCTCCGTCACTGGTAGGGAATCTTCAGTTTTGATCGTGACGCCACTCTCAGATTTGCGGTCAGAGGGGACCGCCACTGCAGATTAGGAGGCACCTGGGGCTGATGGTGGGTGCAGTCGGGTGTGGTAGCCTCCTGAGAGTGAGGCAAGCCCCAGGGCCCTTTGTAAAGCTGTAGTACCACAAGTCGCAGAATGACCACACACAGGCAAAGTGTCTTTCAGGGTTTTTACTCACTTCAGGTGGCAGGGTGAGTAACCCGGGCGTAGCTGGGATGAACCAGGTGGGAACCAGGTATCCTTCCGGCTGACTGTATGAGGGTGACTACAAACTCGCCTTCCTTAGCCCTTGGTGGTTTGGGGTGACCCCGACTTTGAGTCCCTATGGGGGTCACCCAGGGAAGATGCTCCAAGCCTCTCTCCCCTTCTTGTTTTGCCGTGTGCTTGTTCCCCGGGCCAGGCCACTCCAGCCTCTTGCCTCCTGTGACCTATGGGCCCTACTTGCGGTTACGTGGCTGCGGCTTTTGGTTGTTGTGGTGTGGGCTGTAAGAGCCCCACACCGGCAGGTTTAGCAGGGAAAGGTGAATCTATCCTCGCTTCGGGATCTGCCGCCCGGTTGGGCCTGGTGCTCTCTAGAAGTCTCCTTACTTCCCACTCCGTGCACTCTCTAGCTGAAGCTGGCTTTCAGGCAGCACTTCTAGTTGACCGTTCTCCCCCGTCTGTAGCCACTGCGCGGGCGCTGTTAGACAGCATCAGCCCCACAGGTCTGCTCCTCACTGAGCCCTCTGGAGTTCTCCTTCTAACTGACTCACTGCTCCTCCTCTCCTGTTCTTGCCTACGCCACCTAGCAACCAGACTCTCCACCACACCCCTTGAGAGGAGATGGAGGCTTTTTAACCCCCTGCCACTATTCCAGTGGAGGTATAGGCTTTGCCCCCTCCTGGGATCCCCAGGGGTCCTCTCATGGGTACATGTGTGAGAGCTGATCACTATGCGCCTGTGTTCCACACCCCTGTCAGCCATCCGGATTACCTGTATTGTACTGTCCCCAGCATGGGTGCAGTACTCAGTGGTGCCTGACCAGGTCAGGGGCGCCACATTCCCCCTTAGTTATCACCAGCACGTCCTCGGGCTGCAAGACAACATTTTAAAATGCATAAAACATTAAAACATGTAAAACATTTTTAAAAGCACCAGGTATCAGACATCACCACCCTCCACCCACAAGTCCGTTAACCCACCCAAAACCCTCTCAGGAGGCAGGTCACCGGTCCTGTTGGTAACCAGGTCTGGGCCATCCGTTTCCCCAGACCTTTCCTCCAATCTTCCTCTCCCGTTGGCCGCGACTTCAGCCACTTCTGGCAGGATGTAGAGGCGGCTTTCATGGTCTGGTGGTCTTCAGGGTATACCTGGCCTGGTGGATCCGCGCCGTCAGCCTCTTCTGGCAGGATGCAGAGGCGGCCTCCACAGTTGGTGCTGACCAGGTACCCTCTTTGTGGTGGTGAGCCAAGGCCCCATAAACAGGCGTGCTCTCTAGTCGCAGGTGAGCCAAGGCCCTTTTCTACGGACGGGCCCCCCCTGGTTGCAGACGAGCCAAGCCCCTAAACAGGCTGGCCCTGGTGGTGGTGCCACTGGTGTAACTATTTACACTGCGAGAGTTTGTGGCTATAGCAAGTTCATAGCCTTAAGGTTTGTTTCTCACAATAGTTTTTGTGGGCGCATTTCTTTAACGTTGCAAACAAAACTTTTCAAAACTGGTCAAAACAGTAACTTCTTACTTTCCTTTACTTTACTCCTCTTTTTCACTAGGGCGAGGGCACGTTGGGCACTGGCACCTGTGACTTTCTTGCTCTTTGTCTCTGTCTTCATCTGTAGGATCTTTATCTTTCCGTTCTTGGTCTTCATCTGTTTCTACATCTGGTTCTTTATCTCTATCTTGTCTTTCTTGTCTTTCTTGTCTTTCTTGTCTTTCTTGTCTTTCTTGTCTTTCTTGTCTTTCTTGTCTTTCTTGTCTTTCTTGTTGCAGGGGATGGCTGTAGGGTTTGCTGGTACGTAAGGCTACATCAAGTGCGTACAATCCCCTTTCACCTTGGTGCATGGTAAACTGTACCAAATCTCCCATTTTCAGATTTCTGCAAGGGTGTCCTCTTGGCAGATGAGCGTTCACATCTCTGCGGTTTACAAATATCCCTTCTTTTATTCCTGGTGCTACAATGAAGCCATAACCACTTTTCAAGTTGAAATCTTCCACTACGCCATAACACAGGGGTCCTCTAGCCTGGGCTTTGGACTCTCTCAACAACCGCTTCTCCTTTAGGTCTCTGGCGGTGACTGCTCTCTGTTCAGGAGACTGTGGTGCTGGAGCAAACTGTGTTCTTCTGCGCCGTGTCTTGCGGGCTGGGTCCATGCCTGTGGGCTCCCAGGTGAAGCTCTTAGGCAGCTCTTCTTCTGCAGAGGGGGTCAGGTCCTCCTCGTCCCAGCGGGAGTATGGCAGCATTTCCGGCTCTGAATACACATCTGCTACTGGTGGCACTGGAGTCGGAGTCAACCCTACTGCTTCCTGGCCTCCTCTCCCCCTTAGTTCTTCCTGGCACTCCAGCTGTGGCAGTGCCGGGGATGGATGCTCTTCAGCCGGCCCAGGTGAGGGACTCTTTGGTGTAGCTGCTGCAGGAGTTAGCAGGAGACTCTTTGGGGTATGCGGAGGGGGTATGTATTGACTCACCAGCCATTGTGGAAATTTGGCCTCCAGGTCAGCCTTCATCTGCCAATATGCAGGGTCTTCACCCACCGTGGGCTGCCTATCAGGGACCTCTGTGGACCGGGGAGCGGTGTCTGCTCTGGCCTTACAGGCCGGGGTAAATGCTGAGGTAGTCTTTTCTTGGCGGGCCGCGCCTGGCATGGCGGCGGCCTGGTCTTGGCGGGCCGCGCCCTGTATGGCGGCGGCCTGGATCAGTGTCGCTGTTGCCGGGGGCTCTGTGCAGGCTGGGCTGGACGTCGCTGCAGCAGTCTGGGCTTGGCGGGCCGCGCCCTGTATGGCGGCGGCCTGGTCTTGGCGGGCCGCGCCCAGGATGGCGGCGGCCTGGTCCTGGCGGGCCGGGCAGGGCATCGCTGCAGGGACTGGGTCTTGGTGGGCCGAGCAGGGCATCGCTGCAGCCGCTGGGGCTTGGAGGGCCGCACCTGGCGTGGCTGCGGCCTGCTTCAGCGTCGCCGCACCGGACGCCTCTTCAGGGACCGCGGACGTGGCAGCAGGGGTCGGGGCACTTGCGCGGGCCGGGGCATCATTCGACTCACCCGTTGTTGGTAGCACTGGGGTCTGCGTCGTCGCCATCCCGCCTGACACCCGGCATGCAGCTCTCCCTTCATAGGCCCGAACCGCCGCGGTCAGCTCCTGCAGTTCCATCCGTTCCTCCCGAATCTGCTCCACGACCCGGGTCTCCAGCCGGTTGCAAAACTGGGCCAGCTCTCGGTACCACCAGGCAGCGGAGCCTGGTTCTGGGTTCCTGCGGTCAGACGCCATTTCTTCCGCGCCGTCTTCTGCACGGTCTCCCAGCAGTGGACTCTTCGCTGCCTCCTGTAACAAGCTGTCCAGTTTCTGCTCTGCCTCTTTCAGCAGCTCCGCTCCCAGCAGCAGGCTTGTGGCTCCCTTTCCTTCCCGCCGTCTCTCGACGCTTCCACTCTCATAGCTGGCAAGGTCAGAACTCTGCAGGGGATCTCCGGGTAGCCACACCTCTTCGTGGGCGGTAACTTCTTCCAGCGCGGGCTGCTGTTGTTTTTCAGCGCGCTTTTCATGGTGGCAATATGGCGGCGCTTCCAATTTTTCAAGCGGACCGCCCAGGCACATGGTCACCTGTCTGAACAGGTCTAGTCCTTATCCTGTTCGTGACGCCAGATGTGAAGCCCCGCAGGTGGTGTGTCGGTGTCGGTGCATTACCTTCAGGGACTCCACGTTGCTGGATCTCCGTCACTGGTAGGGAATCTTCAGTTTTGATCGTGACGCCACTCTCAGATTTGCGGTCAGAGGGGACCGCCACTGCAGATTAGGAGGCACCTGGGGCTGATGGTGGGTGCAGTCGGGTGTGGTAGCCTCCTGAGAGTGAGGCAAGCCCCAGGGCCCTTTGTAAAGCTGTAGTACCACAAGTCGCAGAATGACCACACACAGGCAAAGTGTCTTTCAGGGTTTTTACTCACTTCAGGTGGCAGGGTGAGTAACCCGGGCGTAGCTGGGATGAACCAGGTGGGAACCAGGTATCCTTCCGGCTGACTGTATGAGGGTGACTACAAACTCGCCTTCCTTAGCCCTTGGTGGTTTGGGGTGACCCCGACTTTGAGTCCCTATGGGGGTCACCCAGGGAAGATGCTCCAAGCCTCTCTCCCCTTCTTGTTTTGCCGTGTGCTTGTTCCCCGGGCCAGGCCACTCCAGCCTCTTGCCTCCTGTGACCTATGGGCCCTACTTGCGGTTACGTGGCTGCGGCTTTTGGTTGTTGTGGTGTGGGCTGTAAGAGCCCCACACCGGCAGGTTTAGCAGGGAAAGGTGAATCTATCCTCGCTTCGGGATCTGCCGCCCGGTTGGGCCTGGTGCTCTCTAGAAGTCTCCTTACTTCCCACTCCGTGCACTCTCTAGCTGAAGCTGGCTTTCAGGCAGCACTTCTAGTTGACCGTTCTCCCCCGTCTGTAGCCACTGCGCGGGCGCTGTTAGACAGCATCAGCCCCACAGGTCTGCTCCTCACTGAGCCCTCTGGAGTTCTCCTTCTAACTGACTCACTGCTCCTCCTCTCCTGTTCTTGCCTACGCCACCTAGCAACCAGACTCTCCACCACACCCCTTGAGAGGAGATGGAGGCTTTTTAACCCCCTGCCACTATTCCAGTGGAGGTATAGGCTTTGCCCCCTCCTGGGATCCCCAGGGGTCCTCTCATGGGTACATGTGTGAGAGCTGATCACTATGCGCCTGTGTTCCACACCCCTGTCAGCCATCCGGATTACCTGTATTGTACTGTCCCCAGCATGGGTGCAGTACTCAGTGGTGCCTGACCAGGTCAGGGGCGCCACAGATGGACAGAGACTTGTTGGATTTTGTGACTCGGGTGCTTTCCTCACACTGGCTGATCCCCGAGTGGTTCGGCCTGAGGCAATCCATAGAGGACCTGGGATTGTCATTGAACTGGCTGGTGGACAATGGAGGACTATTCCCACAGCCACTGTGGATCTGAGCTTTGGTTTTGGGGTCAGGCGATGTGTGGTTTGGGTGATGGGTGGTCTGCCTGCAGCTGTTCTCCTGGGCAATGATGTGGGAGAGCTACGATGCCAATTCGTGGCTGCATGAAGCCACATGTAAGTAACGCTCTGCCTGTGTGTACTTAACCAGTGACCTGTAGAGGTCCCTAGTACGTACACAAGTTGGGAGGGGGAGGGATTGTGAAGATGTAATTTACCCTCTCACTGTATATGCTGTACAGATTCCTATTTCAAGCTGGGTTCATTGTCTTATTTGAACTACCTCTGTGTACATTTCTATTGTTGTAGGTAATCACCCCCCTAAAATGCAAGGTTATATCCTCTTGAGGCACTTCCATCCCTGGGAGTAGGGGGAGGTGGGCCTAGAGTCCAACTAGTGTAAACTCTGCTTACCTGGGAGATTCAGTCAGAGTGAGCTGAAACTTGAAGGGAGCAGGAGCTCCAGCCTGTGAGGCTGTGGACACGGACGGAGCTAGGCCTGTGTGGCGGCCCGTGGGATTGTGTGGAACTCTTTGGACTACTGTAAGGACGATTGCTTTGTAATCCAGTCCGAGGATTGTCGGGAAGGGCCCCCGAATCTGTTTTACGTGGACTTATCGTGTGCTGTTCCAGTGTTCTTGTGAATAAACCTGTTGGATCGTTCCTCGGCCTGTTGTCTCTCCTTGCTCTGCTGTACACCCCGTCACACCCCTGTACTGTGACATCACTGTGTGTATTATCCCTGTACTGTGACATCACTGTGTATTATCCCTGTACTGTGACATCACTGTGTGTATTATCCCTGTACTGTGACATCACTGTGTGTATTACCCCTGTACTGTGACATCACTGTGTGTATTATCCCTGTACTGTGACATCACTGTGTGTATTATCCCTGTACTGTGACATCACTGTGTGTATTACCCCTGTACTGTGACATCACTGTGTGTATTATCCCTGTACTGTGACATCACTGTGTATTATCCGTGTACTGTGACATCACTGTGTGTATTATCCCTGTACTGTGACATCACTGTGTGTATTATCCCTGTACTGTGACATCACTGTGTGTATTATCCCTGTACTGTGACATCACTGTGTGTATTACCCCTGTACTGTGACATCACTGTGTGTATTATCCCTGTACTGTGACATCACTGTGTATTATCCCTGTACTGTGACATCACTGTGTGTATTATCCCTGTACTGTGACATCACTGTGTGTATTACCCCTGTACTGTGACATCACTGTGTGTATTATCCCTGTACTGTGACATCACTGTGTGTATTATCCCTGTACTGTGACATCACTGTGTGTATTATCCCTGTACTGTGACATCACTGTGTGCATTATCCCTGTACTGTGACATCACTGTGTGTATTACCCCTGTACTGTGACATCACTGTGTGTATTACCCCTGTACTGTGACATCATTGTGTGTATTATCCCTGTACTGTGACATCACTGTGTGTATTACCCCTGTACTGTGACATCACTGTGTATTATCCCTGTACTGTGACATCACTGTGTGTATTACCCCTGTACTGTGACATCACTGTGTGTATTATCCCTGTACTGTGACATCACTGTGTGTATTACCCCTGTACTGTGACATCACTGTGTGTATTATCCCTGTACTGTGACATCACTGTGTGTATTACCCCTGTACTGTGACATCACTGTGTGTATTATCCCTGTACTGTGACATCACTGTGTGTATTACCCCTGTACTGTGACATCACTGTGTGTATTACCCCTGTACTGTGACATCACTGTGTGTATTATCCCTGTACTGTGACATCACTGTGTGTATTATCCCTGTACTGTGACATCACTGTGTGTATTACCCCTGTACTATGACATCACTGTGTGTATTATCCCTGTACTGTGACATCACTGTGTATTATCCCTGTACTGTGACATCACTGTGTGTATTACCCCTGTACTGTGACATCACTGTGTGTATTATCCCTTGTCACAAACCACCGGGGGGGTCACTCAGAAATCCCCCGCGCTGGCTACCAGTACGTCACAATCGGGGGGTAACAAGTGGGGGTCACCCCTCCTTTATACCTCCCGACCGACAGACAGAGCACGTGACGCGCTCTCTAGCGCCCCTCTTATAGTCAGGCCAATTATGGAATTGCCCGACCATAAGCAAGGAGGCCGCTATACTACTTATGCCGATTATTGAAGGGTCCCCGGTGAGAGTAAGGTATATATTCCCCCGACCTCCGCGGGCGGAATATATAAAATCTCCCCGAATCTCACTGGCCTCCCCACAATAATCCTTGGCACAATTCGCTGCCACCAACCGATTTACGGTAACTATTAGCCGAACACACAGACGTGGGATTCAAGATCGAGATAACAGAACAGCCCAAGATTAATTATATAATTTAATCAACCTAAAGCACACTAGAAACTACAATATATACAATAGGGAATCTACAGAATATACATATGTCAGAGTACAGTTACAATCAAAGCATGGGTTACAAACAGGCATACACAGTTCCAGCAGTTACCTTGTTGCGTCTGGCCACAGGGGGGCGCTGTACCCAGGTTTCTAGGATCCTTCCCACAGATGTTTCCTACACGTGCCCCCAGCGAAAAGAACACTGGAAAATGGCCGAAGTAGGGTTATCAACCTGGACAAATCCAGGTCCCCTCCTACCTTCGTGACCTCAGAGGGAGCACTGCTCCACCCCTGGCTGGAGTTATGGACAAAATCCACAACATGGAATATGGCCATAACTTGGCCTGGGAGCGTCGTAGGCGGACGCCAATGCTCTCATTGTGACAGTTATGAATTTAGCTACAGAACGAGGGGACTCATGACCTGCCTGCCAGTTCCCCATTGGCTGATATCACGCCTGGGGCATTTCCCAATGTCCTGCTCCCATAAAAAGGGTGTGCCGGCATCGTCCGCATGCGGAGACACCATTTTTATGGTTGCCGTATTTATCGGAAATATGGCTTGCGAGATATGAACCATTTTTTACTGGAGTCGTTCTGTCTAGCTAGTTCCATAGCCTTGCTAATGAGATACAACTCTTGTTACAGGGTGACGGCAGGGAGTCATCCTGTGTCCATTGTTCCCACACCACCTCATCTCCATATCACAGGACATGGCCATGGAGGTGTAAGTGGAACACTGAGAACAAGAAGGGAGGGGGCACTGCCAGGGAGTGATGAGGGATTATGACTGGAGTCATAATTCATCTTCATATCCCGGGATTTGCCTCACACCTCCCCCCTTTTGAGGGCGCTAGGGGGCAGCACACTCCGGTGTTCCCCCGTGCGCCCGTCCGCGACCTCTCCTTGTCGGGACAGCCCGTCTGCGTTACCGTGGTCACGGCCCCTTTTGTGGCGAATGGTGAAGTTGTATTGCTGGAGCGCAAGGCTCCATCGCAACAATCGCCCATTCGTCCCAGAGACGGTGTGCAACCAGCTGAGGGGATTGTGGTCCGTCTCCACGATGAAGTGGCGCCCGTATAGATAGGGTTGCAGACGCTGCAGGGCCCACACTATGGCCAGGCACTCCTTCTCCATCGTGGAATAGGCAACTTCCCTTGGTAACAGCTTCCTGCTCAGGTACAAGACTGGGTGCTCTTGGCTCGCAGAGTCCACCTGGCTGAGCACCGCACCGAGGCCGAAGTCACTGGCGTCGGTCTGTACTACAAACGGCCGCGTGAAGTCGGCTGCCTGTAGCACGGGCGGGCTGGACAGGGCGTCCTTTAGGGCCCGGAAGGCTGTCTCGCAGTCCATTGTCCAATCGACTGCAGAGGGCAGCTTCTTCTTGGTGAGGTCCGTCAAGGGCTTTGCCAGGCTACTATAGCATGGAACAAACCTCCTATAGTACCCAGCGGTCCCCAAGAAGGACATCACCTGCTTCTTGGTCCTGGGGGTGGGCCAGGATGCGATGGCTTCCACTTTCTCAGGCTCGGGCTTCAGTGTTCTCCCACCTACCCGGTGACCGAGGTACTGGACCTCGCTCATGGCCAGCTGACACTTTCCCGGCTTGATGGT
The DNA here is from genome assembly GCF_048569485.1 of Anomaloglossus baeobatrachus. NCBI lineage: Eukaryota > Metazoa > Chordata > Amphibia > Anura > Aromobatidae > Anomaloglossus > Anomaloglossus baeobatrachus. The sequence goes on along the minus strand of NC_134359.1, from coordinate 287,292,882 downwards.
CAAACCTGCCCGGTGGATCCGCCTGAGCACCTGTGCTAGATGCTCTAGGTGGTCCTCCCAGGTGGGACTGAAGACGGCAATGTCATCCAGGTACGCGGCCGCGTACCCTTCAAGTCCCTTGAGCAGGGTGTTGACCATCCGCTGGAAAGTGGCAGGGGCATTCCTCATCCCGAATGGCATCACCGTGGACTCGTACAGTCCAAATGGGGTAATAAAGGCAGAGCGTTCCCTGGCCTTGCGAGTCAGGGGGATCTGCCAATATCCCCGGCTCAGATCCATGATGGTCAGGTACTGAGCCCCGGCCAACTGATCGAGCAGGTCATCGATGCGTGGCATTGGGTACGCATCGGCGACCGTGACCGCATTGAGCCCCCTGTAGTCCACGCAGAACCGAGTGGTTCGGTCCTTCTTAGGGACGAGGACTACAGGCGAGGCCCAAGCGCTGTTGGATGCCTGGATCACCCCCAGCTTCAGCATCTCGTCAATCTCCTGGCGCATGTGTTGCTGCACCTCCAGGGAGACCCGATATGCTGAACGCCGGATCGGGGGATGATCCCCAGTGTCCACGTGATGGACAGCCAAGTCAGTCCTTCCGGGCTGGTTGGTAAACAACCCCCGGAAGGGGAGGAGGGTGGCCCACAGCTGGGACCGTTGGTCTTCCAAGAGCTGGTGGCCAACCTCCACATCCTCAATGGATCCGCCTGCCCTAACCTGGGCTAGCATATCCAAGAGGGTTTCCGCTTCTCCCTCCTCGGGCAGGTTGCACACGGGGAGCGCACATGCCTCCCGCTCATGATGTGCCTTCATCATGTTCACATGGAAGGGCTTCCGCCTTCCACGGGCAGGGTCCAGGGTGACCAGGTACGTTACAGGGTTGAGCTGCTGGTACACGAGGTATGGGCCTTCCCAGGCTGCCTGAAGCTTGTCCTGTGGTACGGGGACCAGTACCCACACCTTTTGACCCACTTGGTAGGTCCTCTCACAAGCGTTCTGGTCGTACCAACGCTTCTGATCGGCCTGGGCTTGAGCCATATTGTCGTGTACCAGTTGCGTCAAGGCCTGCATTTTGTCCCGGAAGCGCATGACATACTCGATAACCGACACTCCAGGGGTGGCCAAATCCCCTTCCCAAGCCTCTTTCACCAGAGCCAGGGGGCCCCGCACACGTCGCCCGTACAGGAGCTCAAACGGTGAGAATCCTGTTGAGGCCTGTGGAACCTCCCGGTAAGCAAATAACAGGTGCGGGAGATACCGCTCCCAGTCAAGCCCATGGGAGTCGACCAACATCTTAAGCATCTGCTTTAAGGTGCCATTGAACCGCTCGCACAGGCCATTAGTCTGTGGATGGTACGGGCTGGCCACCAGATGTCGCACCTGGACTTGCTTACAGAGGGCCTCCATCAGCTGGGACATGAATTGGGTCCCCCGGTCAGTGAGCATTTCCTGGGGAAAACCCACTCGGGAGAAAATCTCCAGCAATGCGGTGGCCACCTTGTCAGCCCGAATGGACGACAAGGCCACTGCTTCTGGGTACCGGGTGGCATAGTCCACTACCGTCAGTATGAAGCGTTTCCCGGAGCTGCTGGGGATGGCCAGCGGGCCGACCAGATCCACAGCCACCCTCCTGAAAGGCTCATCGATGATTGGCAGAGATACCAGTGGGGCTTTGGGGCGTGGCCCCGCCTTCCCCACTCTCTGACAGGTTTCACACGAACGGCAGTAGGCAGCCACATCGGCCCCCATTTTTGGCCAGTAGAAATGCTGGTTTAACCTGGCCTTGGTCTTAGCGATCCCTAGGTGTCCGGCCATCGGAATCTCATGTGCGATCCGCAACAACTCCGTCCGGAACGGATAGGGTACCACCAACTGTCGGTCCCTGGGCCACGCCTCCGGTGAACCCTGCTGGACCGTGGCCCGGTACAGCCGTCCTTGGTCCCAGACCACTCGCTCCGGGTCCGAGTCCGAGGGAGGCTGTGCCGCCTGCTCCTTAAGAGCTTTCAGGCTGTCGTCAGCTTCTAACGCTGCCTGAAACCCCTGACTAGATGTGGCCAGAATCGACGAGACTGTCACATCTTCAGTCAGTACCCCGGGACCTGTGTCCTGGCCTCCACCTGACTCGGCTGCCACTTGGTCAGAAGGGGAAGAGCTATCGGACCTCCGGGAGGCCCCTTGGCTTCCAGCACTCCCACTGCGGGTGACAGCGGCCACAGCCGCTGCGACCGTGGGTCGTGCCTGCTCCTCCTCCGTTCCTGACCAAGTCGCCGGTTCAGGCAGACCTACCTGGCTTCCTGACACCCCGGTTGTGGGGGAACCATGCACCGAGATCTTACCTGGGAGCACTTCCGCTCCTGGACCGGCCCCAATCTCACCTGCCTGTTCCCCTCCTGCAGCAACAGAACCCCGCTGTGAAATCTCTGGGGACCCCACATTTGCTGTGGTAGCCCCCACCCCACACACTGGTCCTCCCCCTGCAGCACCCTGCTCTCTGCTTATCCCTGCAGAGGGCAACAGATCCCAGCTCACAGGCTGGTTACTTGTAGAGGCATTGTCACACCTTTCTCTGACCCCCTCCCCTGTCACAGCTGCAGCTGAGTGTGTGTCTATGGTGTCTATGCAAGCAGAAATATCAGAGTTCACTCCCTCCTCCCTTACATCATTCATAGATAACACATTAACATTGTTAGGAGTCATGTCAGTACGGGCTGAAGGTTCAGCCCTTGGGGGGGGCCCAAACTGGGAGGTTATCTGCCCCAAATCTGTCCCAAGTAGCACGTTTGCAGGGATCCGATCAGTTACCCCCACCTCCCTCACCCCCCGCCCTGCGCCCCAGTCCACATAAATGTCAGCAACAGGCAGCGCCGGGTCAGTGCCTCCAATCCCGGAGACAGCGAGGGTTTTTCCAGGGATCAAGTCTTGGGGGGACACCATCTCAGGCCGCACCAGAGTCACCTCCGAGGCGCTGTCTCGCAGTCCTATGGTCACAGACCGGCCGACGGTGACAGGTTGGAAGCTGTCCAGGGACCTACCACCACCCCCACCCACACAATACACCTTGGGCGGCCCTTGGGACGGGGACGGAGCCGGGGCCTTGGGACGCTGAGGGCACATGGCCTTGAAGTGTCCAGGTAGGTTGCACTGGTGGCACCGTCTTGGTTCCGCCACGGGCCTGGAGAGGGGAGTTGAGGGGGACACCCCCTGCAGTCTAGGGGCAGGTGGGGCAGTCGCAGAATTCATCTTACCCCCTCTCCAGGTGCTGCTGGTGGCCGCTCTCCTGGCCTCAGGGGCCCGGTTGTTGGTGTAGTCATCGGCAAGGGCAGCTGTAGCCGTGGACCCCTTTGGCTTCTGGTCTCGGATGAACTGGCGGAGATCCTCAGGGCAGTTCCACAAGAGTTGCTCCGTGATGAACAAGTCCAGGATCTCCGGTCCGGTGGAAAGCTGCAGGCCTTGGGTCCAGTGGTCGGCAGCTCGGGCAAGTGCCCGCCGGTGGTCAGCCCAGGAGTCCTTTGGTCCCTTCTGTAGGCTCCGGAACTTCTTGCGGTAGGACTCTGGAGTGAGGTTGTACTGTTGGATCAGGGCCCGCTTGATGGTGTCGTAGCCCTGATCTGCCTCAGCAGGCAAGTCCCCAAGGATATCCAGGGCCTTACCCCTTAAACGGGGGGTCAGGTATTTGGCCCACTGGTCCTTGTCCAGATGGTGCTGCAAGCAAGTCCGTTCAAAAGCAGTCAAGAAAGAGTCCAAGTCTCCATCCTTCTCCAGCACTGGGAAGTCCTCAACACGGACCTTTGGAAGTTTGGTGTCTCGAAGGTCACATGTGGCTGATGAGGGCCGGAGCTGAGCTAGCTGCAGCTGGTAGTCACGGTCTGCCTGTCGCTCTCGCTCTTCACGCGCTGCCTGCCGCTCTCGCTCCGCAGCCTCACGCTCTGCGTGCCGCTCCGCAGCCTCAGCGTCACGCGCTGCCTGCCGCTCTGCCCTGCGCTCTGCCAGGAGTTCCTTGTAGCCCTTCTGGTCTCCAGCCTGGAGAAGGGCCATAGCCATTTGAAGAAGGCTATCCGAGCCTCCCAGGCTCGGTGGAATGGCACGTGGTGATCTGCGGCACGCTGCGGAGCTAGGCGATTCACTGTCCCTTTCAGAGCGGAGGGCTGGCATCTGGCTCGTTGAGGAACCTTGGGTGAGCTCCTCCTCATCTTGTCCAGCAGTGCCAGGTTGCGCAATGTCCTCGGCAGAACGGTTTTCTGGCGTCGAGCTCCTGGAGGACTCGTGGGCAACCTCCTCATTGCTGTCCACAGCACCGTCCTCCCTCTCTTCGGCTCCTGCTTTAGCATTGGCCAGTTGCATAGCTCTGCTCCTGGTGCCATCAGCCATTCTTGCAGACTTTTGGTCACTGACACAGAACTGACACCTGATGCCTCCACACACCTTACAGTATCTGCACTCTGACACTCTAGTGTTGAGCTAGTCTGAAGACCCCAGCAGCCACAGCTGCTGCAGGCAGTCTTTAGTGTCTGGGAGTATGGGTCTCACACTCACACACACTATTATCTCGATCCCACCGCTATGCCACCAATATGTCACAAACCACCGGGGGGGTCACTCAGAAATCCCCCGCGCTGGCTACCAGTACGTCACAATCGGGGGGTAACAAGTGGGGGTCACCCCTCCTTTATACCTCCCGACCGACAGACAGAGCACGTGACGCGCTCTCTAGCGCCCCTCTTATAGTCAGGCCAATTATGGAATTGCCCGACCATAAGCAAGGAGGCCGCTATACTACTTATGCCGATTATTGAAGGGTCCCCGGTGAGAGTAAGGTATATATTCCCCCGACCTCCGCGGGCGGAATATATAAAATCTCCCCGAATCTCACTGGCCTCCCCACAATAATCCTTGGCACAATTCGCTGCCACCAACCGATTTACGGTAACTATTAGCCGAACACACAGACGTGGGATTCAAGATCGAGATAACAGAACAGCCCAAGATTAATTATATAATTTAATCAGCCTAAAGCACACTAGAAACTACAATATATACAATAGGGAATCTACAGAATATACATATGTCAGAGTACAGTTACAATCAAAGCATGGGTTACAAACAGGCATACACAGTTCCAGCAGTTACCTTGTTGCGTCTGGCCACAGGGGGGCGCTGTACCCAGGTTTCTAGGATCCTTCCCACAGATGTTTCCTACACGTGCCCCCAGCGAAAAGAACACTGGAAAATGGCCGAAGTAGGGTTATCAACCTGGACAAATCCAGGTCCCCTCCTACCTTCGTGACCTCAGAGGGAGCACTGCTCCACCCCTGGCTGGAGTTATGGACAAAATCCACAACATGGAATATGGCCATAACTTGGCCTGGGAGCGTCGTAGGCGGACGCCAATGCTCTCATTGTGACAGTTATGAATTTAGCTACAGAACGAGGGGACTCATGACCTGCCTGCCAGTTCCCCATTGGCTGATATCACGCCTGGGGCATTTCCCAATGTCCTGCTCCCATAAAAAGGGTGTGCCGGCATCGTCCGCATGCGGAGACACCATTTTTATGGTTGCCGTATTTATCGGAAATATGGCTTGCGAGATATGAACCATTTTTTACTGGAGTCGTTCTGTCTAGCTATTTCCATAGCCTTGCTAACTAGCTAGCAGCCCCCACTACAGGGTCACGGCAGGGAGTCATCCTGTGTCCATTGTCCCCAAGCCACCTAATTTCCATATCACAGGACATGGCCATGGAGGTGTAAGTGGAACACTGAGAACAAGAAGGGAGGGGGCACTGCCAGGGAGTGATGAGGGATTATGACTGGAGTCATAATTCATCTTCATATCCCGGGATTTGCCTCACATCCCTGTACTGTGACATCATTGTGTGTATTATCCCTGTACTGTGACATCACTGTGTGTATTACCCCTGTACTGTGACATCACTGTGTGTATTATCCCTGTAATGTGACATCACTGTGTGCATTATCCCTGTACTGTGACATCACTGTGTGTATTATCCCTGTACTGTGACATCACTGTGTGTATTATCCCTGTACTGTGACATCACTGTGTGTATTATCCCTGTACTGTGACATCACTGTGTGTATTACCCCTGTACTGTGACATCACTGTGTGTATTATCCCTGTAATGTGACATCACTGTGTGTATTATCCCTGTACTGTGACATCACTGTGTGTATTATCCCTGTACTGTGACATCACTGTGTGTATTATCCCTGTACTGTGCCATCACTGTGTGTATTACCCCTGTACTGTGACATCACTGTGTGTATTACCCCTGTACTGTGACATCACTGTGTGTATTACCCCTGTACTGTGACATCACTGTGTGTATTATCCCTGTACTGTGACATCACTGTGTGCATTATCCCTGTACTGTGACATCACTGTGTGTATTACCCCTGTACTGTGACATCACTGTGTGTATTACCCCTGTACTGTGACATCACTGTGTGTATTATCCCTGTACTGTGACATCACTGTGTGTATTATCCCTGTACTGTGACATCACTGTGTGTAGTATCCCTGTACTGTGACATCACTGTGTGTATTACCCCTGTACTGTGACATCACTGTGTGCATTATCCCTGTACTGTGACATCACTGTGTGTATTATCCCTGTACTGTGACAACACTGTGTGTATTACCCCTGTACTGTGACATCACTGTGTGTAGTATCCCTGTACTGTGACATCACTGTGTGTAGTATCCCTGTACTGTGACATCACTGTGTGTAGTATCCCTGTACTGTGACATCACTGTGTGTATTACCCCTGTACTGTGACATCACTGTGTGTATTATCCCTGTACTGTGACATCACTGTGTGTATTACCCCTGTACTGTGACATCACTGTGTGTATTATCCCTGTACTGTGACATCACTGTGTGTATTATCCCTGTACTGTGACATCACTGTGTGTATTACCCCTGTACTGTGACATCACTGTGTGTATTACCCCTGTACTGTGACATCACTGTGTGTAGTATCCCTGTACTGTGACATCACTGTGTGCATTATCCCTGTACTGTGACATCACTGTGTGTATTATCCCTGTACTGTGACATCACTGTGTGTATTATCCCTGTACTGTGACATCACTGTGTATTATCCCTGTACTGTGACATCACTGTGTGTATTACCCCTGTACTGTGACATCACTGTGTGTATTATCCCTGTACTGTGACATCACTGTGTATTATCCCTGTACTGTGACATCACTGTGTGTATTACCCCTGTACTGTGACATCACGGTGTGTATTATCCCTGTACTGTGACATCACTGTGTATTATCCCTGTACTGTGACATCACTGTGTGTATTACCCCTGTACTGTGACATCACTGTGTGTATTACCCCTGTACTGTGACATCACTGTGTGTATTATCCCTGTACTGTGACATTACTGTGTGTATTATCCCTGTACTGTGACATCACTGTGTGTATTACCCCTGTACTGTGACATCACTGTGTGTATTATCCCTGTACTGTGACATCACTGTGTGTATTACCCCTGTACTGTGCCATCACTGTGTGTATTACCCCTGTACTGTGACATCACTGTGTGTATTATCCCTGTACTGTGACATCACTGTGTGTAGTATCCCTGTACTGTGACATCACTGTGTGCATTATCCCTGTACTGTGACTTCTCTGTGTGTATTACCCCTGTACTGTGACATCACTGTGTGTATTACCCCTGTACTGTGACATCACTGTGTATTATCCCTGTACTGTGACATCACTGTGTGTATTACCCCTGTACTGTGACATCACTGTGTGTATTATCCCTGTACTGTGACATCACTGTGTGTATTATCCCTGTACTGTGACATCACTGTGTGTATTATCCCTGTACTGTGACATCACTGTGTGCATTATCCCTGTACTGTGACATCACTGTGTGTATTACCCCTGTACTGTGACATCACTGTGTGTATTACCCCTGTACTGTGACATCACTGTGTGTAGTATCCCTGTACTGTGACATCACTGTGTGTATTACCCCTGTACTGTGACATCACTGTGTGTATTATCCCTGTACTGTGACATCACTGTGTGTATTATCACTGTACTGTGACATCACTGTGTGTATTATCCCTGTACTGTGACATCACTGTGTGTATTATCCCTGTACTGTGACATCACTGTGTACATTATCCCTGTACTGTGACATCACTGTGTGTATTATCCCTGTACTGTGACATCACTGTGTGTGTAGTATCCCTGTACTGTGACATCACTGTGTGTATTATCCCTGTACTGTGACATCACTGTGTGTATTATCCCTGTACTGTGACATCACTGTGTACATTATCCCTGTACTGTGACATCACTGTGTGTATTACCCCTGTACTGTGACATCACTGTGTGTGTAGTATCCCTGTACTGTGACATCACTGTGTGTATTACCCCTGTACTGTGACATCATTGTGTGTATTATCCCTGTACTGTGACATCGCTGTGTGTATTATCCCTGTACTGTGACATCACTGTGTGTATTACCCCTGTACTGTGACATCACTGTGTATTATCCCTGTACTGTGACATCACTGTGTGTATTACCCCTGTACTGTGACATCACTGTGTGTATTATCCCTGTACTGTGACATCACTGTGTGTATTACCCCTGTACTGTGACATCACTGTGTGTATTATCCCTGTACTGTGACATCACTATGTGTATTACCCCTGTACTGTGACATTACTGTGTGTATTATCCCTGTACTGTGACATCACTGTGTGTAGTATCCCTGTACTGTGACATCACTGTGTGTATTACCCCTGTACTGTGACATCACTGTGTGTATTATCCCTGTACTGTGACATCACTGTGTGTATTACCCCTGTACTGTGACATCACTATGTGTATTACCCCTGTACTGTGACATTACTGTGTGTATTATCCCTGTACTGTGACATTACTGTGTGTAGTATCCCTGTACTGTGACATCACTGTGTGTATTATCCCTGTACTGTGACATCACTATGTGTATTACCCCTGTACTGTGACATTACTGTGTGTATTATCCCTGTACTGTGACATTACTGTGTGTAGTATCCCTGTACTGTGACATCACTGTGTGTATTACCCCTGTACTGTGACATCACTGTGTGTATTATCCCTGTACTGTGACATCACTGTGTGTATTACCCCTGTACTGTGACATCACTGTGTGTATTATCCCTGTACTGTGACATCACTGTGTGTATTACCCCTGTACTGTGACATCACTGTGTGTATTATCCCTGTACTGTGACATCACTATGTGTATTACCCCTGTACTGTGACATTACTGTGTGTATTATCCCTGTACGGTGACATCACTGTGTGTATTACCCCTGTACTGTGACATCACTGTGTGTATTATCCCTGTACTGTGACATCACTGTGTGTATTACCCCTGTACTGTGACATCACTGTGTGTATTATCCCTGTACTGTGACATCACTGTGTGTATTATCCCTGTACTGTGACATCACTGTGTGTATTATCCCTGTACTGTGACATCACTGTGTGTATTACCCCTGTACTGTGACATCACTGTGTGTATTATCCCTGTACTGTGACATCACTGTGTGTATTATCCCTGTACTGTGACATCACTGTGTGTATTATCCCTGTACTGTGACATCACTGTGTGTATTATCCCTGTACTGTGACATCACTGTGTGTATTATCCCTGTACTGTGACATCACTGTGTGTATTACCCCTGTACTGTGACATCGCTGTGTGTATTATCCCTGTACTGTGGCATCACTGTGTGTATTACCGCTGTACTGTGACATCACTGTGTGTATTATCCCTGTACTGTGACATCACTGTGTGTATTATCCCTGTACTGTGACATCACTGTGTGTAGTATCCCTGTACTGTGACATCACTGTGTGTATTACCCCTGCACTGTGACATCACTGTGTGCATTATCCCTGTACTGTGACATCACTGTGTGCATTATCCCTGTACTGTGACATCACTGTGTGTATTATCCCTGTACTGTGACATCACTGTGTGTATTATCCCTGTACTGTGACATCGCTGTGTGTATTATCCCTGTACTGTGGCATCACTGTGTGTATTACCCCTGTACTGTGACATCACTGTGTGTATTATCCCTGTACTGTGACATCACTGTGCATTATCCCTGTACTGTGACATCACTGTGTGTATTATCCCTGTACTGTGACATCACTGTGTGTATTACCCCTGTACTGTGACATCACTGTGTGTATTATCCCTGTACTGTGACATCACTGTGTGTATTACCCCTGTACTGTGACATCACTGTGTGTATTATCCCTGTACTGTGACATCACTGTGTGTATTATCCCTGTACTGTGACATCACTGTGTGTATTATCCCTGTACTGTGACATCACTGTGTGTATTATCCCTGTACTGTGACATCACTGTGTGTAGTATCCCTGTACTGTGACATCACTGTGTGTATTACCCCTGTACTGTGACATCACTGTGTGCATTATCCCTGTACTGTGACATCACTGTGTGTATTATCCCTGTACTGTGACATCACTGTGTGTATTATCCCTGTACTGTGACATCACTGTGTGTATTACCCCTGTTCTGTGACATCACTGTGTGTATTATCCCTGTACTGTGACATCACTGTGTGTATTATCCCTGTACTGTGGCATCACTGTGTGTATTACCCCTGTACTGTGGCATCACTGTGTGTATTACCCCTGTACTGTGACATCACTGTGTGTATTATCCCTGTACTGTGACATCACTGTGTGTATTACCCCTGTACTGTGACAACACTGTGTGTATTACCCCTGTACTGTGACATCACTGTGTGTATTATCCCTGTACTGTGACATCACTGTGTGTAGTATCCCTGTACTGTGACATCACTGTGTGTATTATCCCTGTACTGTGACATCACTGTGTGTATTACCCCTGTACTGTGACATCACTGTGTGTATTACCCCTGTACTGTGACATCACTGTGTGTATTATCCCTGTACTGTGCCATCACTGTGTGTATTACCCCTGTACTGTGACATCACTGTGTGTATTACCCCTGTAATGTGACATCACTGTGTGTATTACCCCTGTACTGTGACATCACTGTGTGTATTACCCCTGTAATGTGACATCACTGTGTGTATTACCCCTGTACTGTGACATCACTGTGTGTATTATCCCTGTACTGTGACATCACTGTGTGTATTATCCCTGTACTGTGACATCACTGTGTGTATTACCCCTGTACTGTGACATCACTGTGTGTATTACCCCTGTACTGTGACATCACTGTGTGTAGTATCCCTGTACTGTGACATCACTGTGTGTATTATCCCTGTACTGTGACATCACTGTGTGCATTACCCCTGTACTGTGACATCACGGTGTGTATTACCCCTGTACTGTGACATCACTGTGTGTATTATCCCTGTACTGTGACATCACTGTGTGTATTATCCCTGTACTGTGACATCACTGTGTGTATTACCCCTGTACTGTGACATCACTGTGTGTATTACCCCTGTACTGTGACATCACTGTGTGTATTACCCCTGTACTGTGACATCACTGTGTGTATTATCCCTGTACTGTGACATCACTGTGTGTATTACCCCTGTACTGTGACATCACTGTGTGTATTATCCCTGTACTGTGACATCACTGTGTGTATTATCCCTGTACTGTGACATCACTGTGTGTATTATCCCTGTACTGTGACATCACTGTGTGTATTACCCCTGTACTGTGACATCACTGTGTGTATTACCCCTGTACTGTGACATCACTGTGTGTATTATCCCTGTACTGTGACATCACTGTGTGTATTACCCCTGTACTGTGACATCACTGTGTGTATTATCCCTGTACTGTGACATCACTGTGTGTATTATCCCTGTACTGTGACATCACTGTGTGTATTACCCCTGTACTGTGACATCACTGTGTGTATTACCCCTGTACTGTGACATCACTGTGTGTAGTATCCCTGTACTGTGACATCACTGTGTGCATTATCCCTGTACTGTGACATCACTGTGTGTATTATCCCTGTACTGTGACATCACTGTGTGTATTATCCCTGTACTGTGACATCACTGTGTGTATTATCCCTGTACTGTGACATCACTGTGTATTATCCCTGTACTGTGACATCACTGTGTGTATTACCCCTGTACTGTGACATCACTGTGTGTATTATCCCTGTACTGTGACATCACTGTGTATTATCCCTGTACTGTGACATCACTGTGTGTATTACCCCTGTACTGTGACATCACTGTGTGTATTATCCCTGTACTGTGACATCACTGTGTGTATTATCCCTGTCCTGTGACATCACTGTGTGTATTATCCCTGTACTGTGACATCACTGTGTATTATCCCTGTACTGTGACATCACTGTGTGTATTACCCCTGTACTGTGACATCACTGTGTGTATTACCCCTGTACTGTGACATCACTGTGTGTATTATCCCTGTACTGTGACATCACTGTGTGTATTATCCCTGTACTGTGACATCACTGTGTGTATTACCCCTGTACTGTGACATCACTGTGTGTATTACCCCTGTACTGTGACATCACTGTGTGTATTATCCCTGTACTGTGACATCACTGTGTGTAGTATCCCTGTACTGTGACATCACTGTGTGCATTATCCCTGTACTGTGACATCACTGTGTGTATTACCCCTGTACTGTGACATCACTGTGTGTATTACCCCTGTACTGTGACATCACTGTGTATTATCCCTGTACTGTGACATCACTGTGTGTATTATCCCTGTACTGTGACATCACTGTGTGTATTACCCCTGTACTGTGACATCACTGTGTGTATTATCCCTGTACTGTGACATCACTGTGTGTATTATCCCTGTACTGTGACATCACTGTGTGTATTACCCCTGTACTGTGACATCACTGTGTGTATTATCCCTGTACTGTGACATCACTGTGTATTATCCGTGTACTGTGACATCACTGTGTGTATTACTCTGTACTCTGACATCACTGTGTGTATTACCCCTGTACTGTGACATCACTGTGTGTATTATCCCTGTACTGTGACATCACTGTGTGTATTATCCCTGTACTGTGACATCACTGTGTGTATTACCCCTGTACTGTGACATCACTGTGTGTATTATCCCTGTACTGTGATATCACTGTGTGTATTATCCCTGTACTGTGACATCACTGTGTGTATTATCCCTGTACTGTGACATCACTGTGTGTATTACCCCTGTACTGTGACATCACTGTGTGTATTATCCCTGTACTGTGACATCACTGTGTATTATCCCTGTACTGTGACATCACTGTGTGTATTATCCCTGTACTGTGACATCACTGTGTGTATTACCCCTGTACTGTGACATCACTGTGTGTATTATCCCTGTACTGTGACATCACTGTGTGTATTATCCCTGTACTGTGACATCACTGTGTGTATTATCCCTGTACTGTGACATCACTGTGTGCATTATCCCTGTACTGTGACATCACTGTGTGTATTACCCCTGTACTGTGACATCACTGTGTGTAGTATCCCTGTACTGTGACATCACTGTGTGTATTACCTCTGTACTGTGACATCACTGTGTGTATTATCCCTGTACTGTGACATCACTGTGTGTATTATCCCTGTACTGTGACATCACTGTGTGTATTATCCCTGTACTGTGACATCACTGTGTGTATTATCCCTGTACTGTGACATCACTGTGTGTATTATCCCTGTACTGTGACATCACTGTGTACATTATCCCTGTACTGTGACATCACTGTGTGTATTACCCCTGTACTGTGACATCATTGTGTGTATTATCCCTGTACTGTGACATCACTGTGTGTATTACCCCTGTACTGTGACATCACTGTGTATTATCCCTGTACTGTGACATCACTGTGTGTATTACCCCTGTACTGTGACATCACTGTGTGTATTATCCCTGTACTGTGACATCACTGTGTGTATTACCCCTGTACTGTGACATCACTGTGTGTATTATCCCTGTACTGTGACATCACTGTGTGTATTACCCCTGTACTGTGACATCACTGTGTGTATTATCCCTGTACGGTGACATCACTGTGTGTATTATCCCTGTACTGTGACATCACTGTGTGTATTACCCCTGTACTGTGACATCACTGTGTGTATTACCCCTGTACTGTGACATCACTGTGTGTATTATCCCTGTACTGTGACATCACTGTGTGTATTATCCCTGTACTGTGACATCACTGTGTGTATTACCCCTGTACTATGACATCACTGTGTGTATTATCCCTGTACTGTGACATCACTGTGTATTATCCCTGTACTGTGACATCACTGTGTGTATTACCCCTGTACTGTGACATCACTGTGTGTATTATCCCTGTACTGTGACATCACTGTGTGTATTATCCCTGTACTGTGACATCACTGTGTGCATTATCCCTGTACTGTGACATCACTGTGTGTATTATCCCTGTACTGTGACATCACTGTGTGTATTATCCCTGTACTGTGACATCACTGTGTGTATTATCCCTGTACTGTGACATCACTGTGTGTATTACCCCTGTACTGTGACATCACTGTGTGTATTATCCCTGTAATGTGACATCACTGTGTGTATTACCCCTGTACTGTGACATCACTGTGTGTATTATCCATGTACTGTGACATCACTGTGTGTATTATCCCTGTACTGTGACATCACTGTGTGTATTATCCCTGTACTGTGACATCACTGTGTGTATTATCCCTGTACTGTGCCATCACTGTGTGTATTACCCCTGTACTGTGACATCACTGTGTGTATTACCCCTGTACTGTGACATCACTGTGTGTATTACCCCTGTACTGTGACATCACTGTGTGTATTATCCCTGTACTGTGACATCACTGTGTGCATTATCCCTGTACTGTGACATCACTGTGTGTATTACCCCTGTACTGTGACATCACTGTGTGTATTACCCCTGTGCTGTGACATCACTGTGTGTATTATCCCTGTACTGTGACATCACTGTGTGTATTATCCCTGTACTGTGACATCACTGTGTGTAGTATCCCTGTACTGTGACATCACTGTGTGTATTACCCCTGTACTGTGACATCACTGTGTGCATTATCCCTGTACTGTGACATCACTGTGTGTATTATCCCTGTACTGTGACAACACTGTGTGTATTATCCCTGTACTGTGACATCACTGTGTGCATTATCCCTGTACTTTGACATCACTGTGTGCATTATCCCTGTACTGTGACATCTCTGTGTGTATTATCCCTGTACTGTGACATCACTGTGTGTATTACCCCTGTACTGTGACATCACTGTGTGTATTACCCCTGTACTGTGACATCACTGTGTGTAGTATCCCTGTACTGTGACATCACTGTGTGTAGTATCCCTGTACTGTGACATCACTGTGTGTAGTATCCCTGTACTGTGACATCACTGTGTGTATTACCCCTGTACTGTGACATCACTGTGTGTATTATCCCTGTACTGTGACATCACTGTGTGTATTACCCCTGTACTGTGACATCACTGTGTGTATTATCCCTGTACTGTGACATCACTGTGTGTATTATCCCTGTACTGTGACATCACTGTGTGTATTACCCCTGTACTGTGACATCACTGTGTGTATTACCCCTGTACTGTGACATCACTGTGTGTATTACCCCTGTACTGTGACATCACTGTGTGCATTATCCCTGTACTGTGACATCACTGTGTTTATTATCCCTGTACTGTGACATCACTGTGTGTATTATCCCTGTACTGTGACATCACTGTGTATTATCCCTGTACTGTGACATCACTGTGTGTATTACCCCTGTACTGTGACATCACTGTGTGTATTATCCCTGTACTGTGACATCACTGTGTATTATCCCTGTACTGTGACATCACTGTGTGTATTACCCCTGTACTGTGACATCACTGTGTGTATTATCCCTGTACTGTGACATCACTGTGTATTATCCCTGTACTGTGACATCACTGTGTGTATTACCCCTGTACTGTGACATCACTGTGTGTATTACCCCTGTACTGTGACATCACTGTGTGTATTATCCCTGTACTGTGACATCACTGTGTGTATTATCCCTGTACTGTGACATCACTGTGTGTATTACCCCTGTACTGTGACATCACTGTGTGTATTATCCCTGTACTGTGACATCACTGTGTGTATTACCCCTGTACTGTGCCATCACTGTGTGTATTACCCCTGTACTGTGACATCACTGTGTGTATTATCCCTGCACTGTGACATCACTGTGTGTAGTATCCCTGTACTGTGACATCACTGTGTGCATTATCCCTGTACTGTGACATCTCTGTGTGTATTACCCCTGTACTGTGACATCACTGTGTGTATTACCCCTGTACTGTGACATCACTGTGTATTATCCCTGTACTGTGACATCACTGTGTGTATTACCCCTGGACTGTAACATCACTGTGTGTATTATCCCTGTACTGTGACATCACTGTGTGTATTATCCCTGTACTGTGACATCACTGTGTGTATTATCCCTGTACTGTGACATCACTGTGTGCATTATCCCTGTACTGTGACATCACTGTGTGTATTACCCCTGTACTGTGACATCACTGTGTGTATTACCCCTGTACTGTGACATCACTGTGTGTAGTATCCCTGTACTGTGACATCACTGTGTGTATTATCCCTGTACTGTGACATCACTGTGTGTATTATCCCTGTACTGTGACATCACTGTGTGCATTATCCCTGTACTGTGACATCACTGTGTGTATTATCCCTGTACTGTGACATCACTGTGTGTATTACCCCTGTACTGTGACATCACTGTGTGTATTATCCCTGTACTGTGACATCACTGTGTGTATTATCCCTGTACTGTGACATCACTGTGTGTATTATCCCTGTACTGTGACATCACTGTGTGTATTATCCCTGTAATGTGACATCACTGTGTACATTATCCCTGTACTGTGACATCACTGTGTGTATTACCCCTGTACTGTGACATCACTGTGTGTATTACCCCTGTACTGTGACATCACTGTGTATTATCCCTGTACTGTGACATCACTGTGTGTATTACCCCTGTACTGTGACATCACTGTGTGTATTACCCCTGTACTGTGACATCACTGTGTGTATTATCCCTGTACTGTGACATCACTGTGTGTATTATCCCTGTACTGTGACATCACTGTGTGTATTATCCCTGTACTGTGACATCACTGTGTGTATTATCCCTGTACTGTGACATCACTGTGTACATTATCCCTGTACTGTGACATCACTGTGTGTATTATCCCTGTACTGTGACATCACTGTGTGTATTATCCCTGTACTGTGACATCACTGTGTGTATTATCCCTGTACTGTGACATCACTGTGTGTATTATCCCTGTACTGTGACATCACTGTGTACATTATCCCTGTACTGTGACATCACTGTGTGTACTACCCCTGTACTGTGACATCACTGTGTGTGTAGTATCCCTGTACTGTGACATCACTGTGTGTATTACCCCTGTACTGTGACATCATTGTGTGTATTATCCCTGTACTGTGACATCACTGTGTGTATTACCCCTGTACTGTGACATCACTGTGTATTATCCCTGTACTGTGACATCACTGTGTGTATTACCCCTGTACTGTGACATCACTGTGTGTATTATCCCTGTACTGTGACATCACTGTGTGTATTACCCCTGTACTGTGACATCACTGTGTGTATTATCCCTGTACTGTGACATCACTATGTGTATTACCCCTGTACTGTGACATCACTGTGTGTATTATCCCTGTACGGTGACATCACTGTGTGTATTATCCCTGTACTGTGACATCACTGTGTGTATTACCCCTGTACTGTGACATCACTGTGTGTATTACCCCTGTACTGTGACATCACTGTGTGTATTATCCCTGTACTGTGACATCACTGTGTGTATTATCCCTGTACTGTGACATCACTGTGTGTATTACCCCTGTACTATGACATCACTGTGTGTATTATCCCTGTACTGTGACATCACTGTGTATTATCCCTGTACTGTGACATCACTGTGTGTATTACCCCTGTACTGTGACATCACTGTGTGTATTATCCCTGTACTGTGACATCACTGTGTGTATTATCCCTGTACTGTGACATCACTGTGTGTATTATCCCTGTACTGTGACATCACTGTGTGTATTACCCCTGTACTGTGACATCACTGTGTGTATTATCCCTGTACTGTGACATCACTGTGTGTATTATCCCTGTACTGTGACATCACTGTGTGTATTATCCCTGTACTGTGACATCACTGTGTGTATTATCCCTGTACTGTGACATCACTGTGTGTATTATCCCTGTACTGTGACATCACTGTGTGTATTATCCCTGTACTGTGACATCACTGTGTGTATTATCCCTGTACTGTGACATCACTGTGTGTATTACCCCTGTACTGTGACATCACTGTGTGTATTATCCCTGTACTGTGACATCACTGTGTGTATTACCCCTGTACTGTGACATCACTGTGTGTATTATCCCTGTACTGTGACATCAGTGTGTGTATTATCCCTGTACTGTGACATCACTGTGTGTATTATCCCTGTACTGTGACATCACTGTGTGTATTACCCCTGTACTGTGACATCACTGTGTGTATTACCCCTGTACTGTGACATCACTGTGTGTATTACCCCTGTACTGTGACATCACTGTGTGTATTACCCCTGTACTGTGACATCACTGTGTGTATTATCCCTGTACTGTGACATCACTGTGTGTATTACCCCTGTACTGTGATATCACTGTGTGTATTACCCCTGTACTGTGACATCACTGTGTGTATTACCCCTGTACTGTGACATCACTGTGTGTATTACCCCTGTACTGTGACATCACTGTGTGTATTACCCCTGTACTGTGACATCACTGTGTGTATTATCCCTGTACTGTGACATCACTGTGTGTATTACCCCTGTACTGTGACATCACTGTGTGTATTATCCCTGTACTGTGACATCACTGTGTGTATTACCCCTGTACTGTGACATCACTGTGTGTATTACCCCTGTACTGTGACATCACTGTGTGTATTACCCCTGTACTGTGACATCACTGTGTGTATTATCCCTGTACTGTGACATCACTGTGTGTATTACCCCTGTACTGTGATATCACTGTTTGTATTACCCCTGTACTGTGACATCACTGTGTGTGTTATCCCTGTACTGTGGCATCACTGTGTGTATTATCCCTGTACTGTGACACCACTGTGTGTATTACCCCTGTACTGTGACATCACTGTGTGTATTACCCCTGTACTGTGACATCACTGTGTGTATTATCCCTGTACTGTGACATCACTGTGTGTATTACCCCTGTACTGTGACATCACTGTGTGTATTGTCCCTGTACTGTGACATCACTGTGTGTATTACCCCTGTACTGTGACATCACTGTGTGTATTATCCCTGTACTGTGACATCACTGTGTGTATTATCCCTGTGCTGTGACATCACTGTGTGTATTATCCCTGTACTGTGACATCGCTGTGTGTATTATCCCTGTACTGTGACATCACTGTGTGTATTATCCCTGTACTGTGACATCACTGTGTGTATTATCCCTGTACTGTGACATCACTGTGTGTATTATC
Source organism: Anomaloglossus baeobatrachus (assembly GCF_048569485.1). NCBI lineage: Eukaryota > Metazoa > Chordata > Amphibia > Anura > Aromobatidae > Anomaloglossus > Anomaloglossus baeobatrachus. The sequence continues at coordinate 287,273,215 of NC_134359.1, read as the reverse complement.
CCTGTACTGTGATATCGCTGTGTGTATTATCCCTGTACTGTGACATCACTGTGTGTATTATCCCTGTACTGTGACATCACTGTGTGTATTACCCCTGTACTGTGACATCACTGTGTGTATTATCCCTGTACTGTGACATCACTGTGTGTATTACCCCTGTACTGTGACATCACTGTGTGCATTATCCCTGTACTGTGACATCACTGTGTGTATTATCCCTGTACTGTGACATCACTGTGTGTATTATCCCTGTACTGTGACATCACTGTGTGCATTATCCCTGTACTGTGACATCACTGTGTGTATTATCCCTGTACTGTGACATCACTGTGTGTATTATCCCTGTACTGTGACATCTCTGTGTGCATTACCCCTGTACTGTGACATCACTGTGTGCATTACCCCTGTACTGTGACATCACTGTGTGTATTATCCCTGTACTGTGACATCAATGTGTGTATTATCCCTGTACTGTGACATCACTGTGTGCATTACCCCTGTACTGTGACATCACTGTGTGCATTACCCCTGTACTGTGACATCACTGTGTGTATTACCCCTGTGCTGTGACATCACTGTGTGTATTACCCCTGTACTGTGACATCACTGTGTGTATTATCCCTGTACTGTGACATCACTGTGTGTATTACCCCTGTACTGTGATATCACTGTTTGTATTACCCCTGTACTGTGACATCACTGTGTGTGTTATCCCTGTACTGTGGCATCACTGTGTGTATTATCCCTGTACTGTGACACCACTGTGTGTATTACCCCTGTACTGTGACATCACTGTGTGTATTACCCCTGTACTGTGACATCACTGTGTGCATTATCCCTGTACTGTGACATCACTGTGTGTATTATCCCTGTACTGTGACATCACTGTGTGTATTATCCCTGTACTGTGACATCACTGTGTGCATTATCCCTGTACTGTGACATCACTGTGTGTATTATCCCTGTACTGTGACATCACTGTGTGTATTATCCCTGTACTGTGACATCTCTGTGTGCATTACCCCTGTACTGTGACATCACTGTGTGCATTACCCCTGTACTGTGACATCAATGTGTGTATTATCCCTGTACTGTGACATCACTGTGTGTATTATCCCTGTACTGTGACATCACTGTGTGTATTACCCCTGTACTGTGACATCACTGTGTGTATTACCCCTGTACTGTGACATCACTGTGTGTATTACCCCTGTACTGTGACATCACTGTGTGTATTATCCCTGTACTGTGACATCACTGTGTGTATTACCCCTGTACTGTGATATCACTGTTTGTATTACCCCTGTACTGTGACATCACTGTGTGTGTTATCCCTGTACTGTGGCATCACTGTGTGTATTATCCCTGTACTGTGACACCACTGTGTGTATTACCCCTGTACTGTGACATCACTGTGTGTATTACCCCTGTACTGTGACATCACTGTGTGTATTATCCCTGTACTGTGACATCACTGTGTGTATTACCCCTGTACTGTGACATCACTGTGTGTATTGTCCCTGTACTGTGACATCACTGTGTGTATTACCCCTGTACTGTGACATCACTGTGTGTATTATCCCTGTACTGTGACATCACTGTGTGTATTATCCCTGTGCTGTGACATCACTGTGTGTATTATCCCTGTACTGTGACATCGCTGTGTGTATTATCCCTGTACTGTGACATCACTGTGTGTATTATCCCTGTACTGTGACATCACTGTGTGTATTATCCCTGTACTGTGACATCACTGTGTGTATTATCCCTGTACTGTGATATCGCTGTGTGTATTATCCCTGTACTGTGACATCACTGTGTGTATTATCCCTGTACTGTGACATCACTGTGTGTATTACCCCTGTACTGTGACATCACTGTGTGTATTATCCCTGTACTGTGACATCACTGTGTGTATTACCCCTGTACTGTGACATCACTGTGTGCATTATCCCTGTACTGTGACATCACTGTGTGTATTATCCCTGTACTGTGACATCACTGTGTGTATTATCCCTGTACTGTGACATCACTGTGTGCATTATCCCTGTACTGTGACATCACTGTGTGTATTATCCCTGTACTGTGACATCACTGTGTGTATTATCCCTGTACTGTGACATCTCTGTGTGCATTACCCCTGTACTGTGACATCACTGTGTGCATTACCCCTGTACTGTGACATCAATGTGTGTATTATCCCTGTACTGTGACATCACTGTGTGCATTACCCCTGTACTGTGACATCACTGTGTGCATTACCCCTGTACTGTGACATCACTGTGTGTATTACCCCTGTGCTGTGACATCATATTGTGGCGCTGTGTTTGTTCCGTCTGCTCAGCAGATGTCGGATCCATCTACCATTAGCAGCACAATTTGCTCAGCAGACTGTATATAGAGGGATACAATGGGATCCGGTCCCGGTGTCTCGTTACCGTGCGGATTACGGCAATTCACAAAAATTAGATTCTGCTCCTCAGTTTTCTATAGAACAATAACAAACAAGCTGCAATCAGAGACGCAGCCCCCCGGACCCCTCCCCCTCCCCCGAATTACATTTACATCTTTATATATGATAACAAGATTAAATGGGCAGTAATTACATTACAGCAGCGCGGATATCATGGAAGAATTCATTTACAGCGGGGGATGGGTTACACATGATGTGGCATTTAAGAAAACCTCTGGTTGGGAGGAGGTAAGACAAAAGTTCCTTATATGTCCACCACTGAGCTGGGCATTGTGGCCCAGGGGGGCTGGAGGCAGGTTACTAACCACCAGCTGCGGCAATACAGGAAGAACTCATCAGTCTGATCAGCAGCTACTGAGGCTAGAAACGATAGAGCGATGGATAGAGGGATAGATAGATAGATAGATAGATAGATAGATAGATAGATAGATAGATAGATAGATAGAGGGATAGATAGATAGATAGATAGATAGAGGGATAGATAGATAGATAGATAGATAGATAGATAGATAGAGGGATAGATAGATAGATAGATAGATAGATAGATAGATAGATAGATAGATAGATAGATAGATAGATAGATAGATAGATAGATAGATAGATAGATAGATAGATAGAGGGATAGATAGATAGATAGATAGATAGAGGGATAGATAGATAGATAGAGGGATAGATAGAGGGATAGATAGATAGAGAATAGATAGATAGATAGATAGATAGATAGATAGAG
>NC_134359.1:287262512-287265012 GCF_048569485.1 Anomaloglossus baeobatrachus | reverse complement strand
AAAGGAAACGTTTTTGGGCTAAATGTTAAATGCTAATTGTGGTGGAAAACTAACACTGCACATCACCCTGAAAACACCATCCCCACCGTCACACATGGTGAAGGCTGCATCCTGCCGTGGGGAGGCTTTTCTTCAGCAGGGGCAGGGAAGCTGGTCAGAGGTGATGGGAAGATGGATGGAGATAAGTTCAGTGCAATGCTGGAGGAAAACCTATTAGAGGCAGCAGAAGACTTGAGAATGGGGCGTAGGTTCACCTTACAGAAGGACAACGACCCTAAGCGTCCAGCCAGAGTTACAATGGTCGGTTTAGATCAGAGCATATTCCTGCGTGTGAACGGCTCAGACACAGTCCAGGCCGAAATCACACTGATAAATAGATCACAAATGTCTTTATCCATATAGGTCATGTGCAATGAAAAAGAGGAAAAAGGTCCCCTATAGATGTGCAAAATTGGAGAGACAAATCCTAAAGGACAGAGAAAGGTGTTCCTACAAAGTATTGAGTCCAATAAGGTAAAAAAGTGGAAAAGTTCACAGGGTGTGAATACTTTTTCAAAGCACTCTATCTATCCCTCTATCTATCTATCCCTCTATCTATCTATCTATCCCTCTATCTATCTATCTATCTATCTATCTATCTATCTATCCCTCTATCTATCTATCTATCTATCTATCCCTCTATCTATCCCTCTATCTATTCCTCTATCTATCTATCTATCTATCTATCTATCTATCTATCTATCTATCTATCTATCTATCCCTCTATCTATCCCTCTATCTATCTATCCCTCTATCTATTCCTCTATCTATCTATCTATCTATCTATCTATCTATCTATCTATCTATCTATCTATCTATCCCTCTATCTATCTATCTATCTATCTATCTATCCCTCTATCTATCCCTCTATCTATCTATCTATCCCTCTATCTATCTATCTATCTATCTCTCTATCCCTCTATCTATCTATCCCTCTATCTATCTATTTATCTATCCCTTTATCTATCCCTCTATCTATCCCTCTATCTATCTATCTATCCCTCTATCTATCTATCTATCCCTCTATCTATTTATCTATCTATCCCTCTATCTATCTATCTATCCCTCTATCTATCTATATATCCCTCTATCTATCTATTTATCTATCTATCCCTCTATCTATCTATCTTTCTATCTATCTATCTATCTATCTATCTCTCTATCCCTCTATCTATCTATCTATCCCTCTATCTATCTATTTATCTATCTATCCCTCTATCTATCTATCCCTCTATCTATCTATCTATCTATCTCTCTATCCCTCTATCTATCTATCCCTCTATCTATTCCTCTATCTATCTATCTATCTATCTATTTATCTATCTATCTATCTATCCCTCTATCTATCTATCTCTCTATCCCTCTATCTATCTATCTATCTATCTATCTATCTATCTATCTATCTATCTATCTATCTATCTATCTATCCCTCTATCTATCTATCCCTCTATCTATCTATCTCTCTATCTATCTATCTATCCCTCTATCTATCTCTCTATCTATCTATCTATCTATCTATCTATCTATCTATCTATCTATCTATCTATCTATCTATCCCTCTATCTATCTATCTATCTATCTATCTATCTATCTATCTATCTATCTATCCCTCTATCTATCTATCTATCCCTCTATCTATCTCTCTATCTATCTATCTATCTATCTATCTATCTATCTATCTATCTATCTATCTATCTATCCATCTATCCATCTATCTATCCCTCTATCTATCTATCTATCTATCTCTCTATCTATCTATCTATCTATCTATCTATCTATCTATCTATCTATCTATCTATCTATCTATCTATCTATCCATCTATCTATCTATCCATCTAAACATCTATCCATCCATCTATCTATCTATCTATCTATCTATCCATCTATCTATCTATCTGTGACGACATGGACTCTCATGGGGTAAAGTTTCTTAACATTCAGCCAGACAGGATGATAGATTGTTTATAGAAGGGGGATAAGTCCCTCATTGTTTTTACAAGACTCTTGTTGACTCATGTAATTGTGTTGGCCACTGAAAGCCAGACGTATTGTTTCTCCAGACTCTTCCAGCAGTAATCATTGTATTGTAGTTGTGTATTGCTAATCTAATGTAAATTTCCTTAGTAGCCATTGTCTAGTCGGTGACTTCCAGACTACATGTATACCCTCAGTCTTTCTGTAGACATCATTTGGATGAACATTGTCCATGCAGCTTGAGATTCATCCAATGGGAGAGGCGATCTTGTCCAACCAATCGATGAGGACGCAGTGTATCCAAGTGGAAGGCTGTGGTGATAAAAGGTATTTCTTTAAGCCACCAGGTTGATGAAGGTTGATGGATGCTGATGGATCCAGTCTAAGCTCTTAGGAGCTGACTAGAGGATCAGGATACCTTATGGCTTCAATCTAGGGACTCCGCTTCCGGTTGGAGACCATATCCACAGTCTAGGGATTTCGACCC
>NC_134359.1:287220012-287255012 GCF_048569485.1 Anomaloglossus baeobatrachus | reverse complement strand
CTGACCGTCTGACGTCAAATGGACAAAGCAGAAAGCGCTGCAAGGTTACAAAGATACCCAAGGTGACCTCTAAGCAACTAAAGGCATCTCTCATGTTAGCTAATATTAATGTTCATGAGGCGACCATGAGGAGGACACTGACCGATAATGGTGTGCATGGCAGAATAGCAAGGAGAATTACTGATCGTCTGCCATCGCATGAACAAACCAGAAAGCTACTGAAACACTTATAATTTACGGAACTGTATTTTTAGTCAATAGGTTTTATACAAAAATGGGTTTGGAAATTTTTGCATCAGTGATAATTAACACAGCAGCCGTTCTTATATTTACACCTCACAATATATTTGTTTTATTACTAATTTCTTTGTATATTTTTTTTGCCTGGTTTTCTGCTAATCTCCTCTAATTTATACATTATCTTTAAAAAAAATGCACCATTTAATTATGATCCCCTCCCCCTTTTTATTGTGCCTTCATTTTCCATTGAGATTAATGCATTTATCGCATGGAGAAAGATCTTCTGTATGAATACATGTATTAATTAGCTCAGTCATGTTAGCAAATGGAGGGTGGAAAACCTGCAGCCGTCAGACGCCCGACTCGCTCCGCCAGGCTCGTAATTCTCGGCCAAACACCATTAATTAATATTTTATTCATTTATATTTTCTACTTTTTCCTATTTTATTTTTCTAAATGACTAGAATTTATTTTTCTAACCTTTATTGGTGGCGGATAATGTATTTCTGCTCCAATAATTCTATCTTTAATTAAGAAACCTTGACCATTTGTGATTGTACAGAATCAATCTTCAATCACCATTAACCCCTATGGTAATCTAAGTTTAGTTCCGCATAATCGCGGTTGGAGCAAGCGGTAAAGTCGTAACCAAGACACTAAAATACATATTATAGCGGTATATTTGACTTCTGCCAAGAATACCGCACAAATTACATTGGTTGTGCGCAATCTCTCTATCTCCATCTGCTGGCAATAATCGGTATTACATTTTATTTTTATTTAATTTTTTCCCCCTTTTTTATGATTACCAGCTGGTTATATGTAGTACTATACTTTATTTATTTGTTTATTTATTTATTTTTTTGCATCTAAAATTAGTAAATGATTCAGGGGCCGACATACCATATGTGTAGCCGGTTCATCTACACAGGGGCCTGTGGAGAATAAGGGCCCATTATTTGTGCCAATACTTATGTTGGCTTGTCTGTATAGTTATTCTATATATTTCTGCAGGCTACTGTGTTTTATAATATAATAATAATATAATAATAATATAATTATTTATATATAAATAAATAATAAATAATAATTATATTATTATTATTAATATTATTTAAATTATTATTATTTATTATTGTTATTATTATTTATTACAAATATTATTTATCATGTTATATAGATTCTCATATGAAGCAACAGAACTATGGGGAGGGGCCCCTTTGTTATATGACTGTGCAGATGAGGGTCCCCTTTGGAATATGCCTGTGCAGATGAGGGTCCCCTTTGGAAAATGCCTGTGCAGATGAGGCTCCCCTTTGGAAAATGCCTGTGCAGATGAGGGGCCCCTTTGGAATATGCCTGTGCAGATGAGGGTCCCCTTTGGAAAATGCCTGTGCAGATGAGGGGCCCCTTTGGAAAATGCCTGTGCAGATGAGGGGCCCCTTTGGAACATGCCTGTGCAAAAGAAGGGCCCCTCTGACAGTTCAGATGCTTTTATATGTGGTATTAAATTAACGCTATGTTATTTGTAAAAGCCCATCTTAGCCAGAATTTAAACCTAGAACCATGGCACGGAAGGCAGAAACTCTAACAGTGAGCCACAGGATGCACTGCTGTGTATGAGAGAATTTACTATGGTGTGTGTAATGTATTTTATTTTATGCGCCTTATGTGAATATACTGTAAAAGCCCATCTTAGCCAGAATTCAAATTAAGAACCATGGCACGGAAGGCAGAAACTCTAACATTGAGCCACAGGATGCACTGCTGTGTATGAGAGAATTTACTATGGTGTGTGTGTAATGTATTTTATTTTATGCGCCTTTTGTGAATATACTGTGAAAGCCCATATTAGCCAGAATTCAAATTTAGATCCATGGCATGGAAGGCAGAAACTCTAACATTGAGTCACAGGATGCACTGCTGTGTATGAGAGAATTTACTATGGTGTGTGTAACGCTTATGTAATGCATGCAGGTATTTTATTTTGAGTACCTTATGTGAATATACTGTAAAAGCCCATCTTAGCCAGAATTCAAACTTAGAAGAACCATGACATGGAAGGCAGAAAATCTAACAGTGAGCCACAGACTGCACTGCTGTCTAAGAGAATTTATTGTGGTGTGTGTAATGATTGTGTAATGCATGTATTTTATTTTATGCACCTTATGTGAATATACCATAAAAGCCAATCTTAGACAGAATTCAAACTTACGGTAGAAGAACCATGACACAGAAGGCAGAAACTCTAAAGGGTACTTTACATGCTGCGATATCGCTAGCGATCTCATTAGCGATGTGAAATTCTAGATCGCAAGTGCGATCTTTTGAGATCGCACATGAGTAAAATGACCTATGTGCGATCTCAAATGATCGCACTTGCGATCTAGAATTTCACATCGCTAGTGAGATCGCTAGCGATGTCGCAGCATGTAAAGTACCCTTAACAGTGATCCACAGGCTTCACTGCTATGTATGAGAGAATTTACTATGGTCTGTGTAACGCTTGTGTAATGCATGTATTTCATTTTATGTGCCTTATGTGAATATACTGTAAAAGCTGATCTTAGCCAGCATTCAAACTTAAAACCTTGGCATGAAAGGCAGAAACTCTAATAGTGATCCACAGGCTGCACTGCTGTGTATGAGAGAATTTACTATGGTGTGTGTAATGCATGTATGTATTTTATGCACCTTATGTGAATATACTGTAAAAGGCCATCTTAGCCAGAATTCAAATGTAGAACCATGGCACGAAAGGCATAAACTCTAACAGTGAGGCACAGGCTGCACTGCTGTCTATGTTAGAATTTACTATGGTGTGTGTAAAGCTTGTGTATGCATGTATGTATTTTATGCACCTTATGTGAATATATTATAACAGGATATCTTAGCCAGAATTCAAATGCAGAACAATGGCACAAAAGGCATAAACTCTAATAGTGAGCCACAGGCTTCACTGCTGTGTATGAGATAATTTACTATGGTGTGTGTAATGCTTGTGTAATGCATGTATTTTATTGTATGTGCCTTATGTGAATATACTGTAAAAGCCCATCTTAGCCAGAATTCAAACTTAAAACCTTGGCATGAAAGGCAGAAATTCTAATAGTGATCCACAGGCTGCACTGCTGTGTATGAGAGAATTTACTATGGTGTGTGTAATGCATGTATGTATTTTATGCACCTTATGTGAATATACCGTAAAAGCCGATCTTAGACAGAATTCAAACTTACGGTAAAAGAACCATGACACAGAAGGCAGAAACTGTAACAGTGATCCAGAGGCTTCACTGCTGTGTATGAGAGAATTTACTATGGTGTGTGTAATACATGTGTTATGCATATATGTATTTTATGCACCTTATGTGAATATATTGTAAAAGGATATCTTAGCCAGAATTCAAACGCAGAACCATGGCAAAAACTCTAATAGTGAGCCACAGGCTGCACTGCTGTGTATGAGAGAATTTACTATGGTGTGTGTAATGCATGTGTTATGCATGTATGTATTTTATGCACCTTATGTGAGTATACTGTAAAAGGCAAATCTTAGCCAGAATTCAAACGTAGAACCATGGCACGAAAGTCATAAACTCTAACAGTGAGCCACAGGCTGCACTGCTGTCTATGTTAGAATTTACTATGGTGTGTGTTAAGCTTGTGTATGCATGTATGTATTTTATGCACCTTATGTGAATATATTGTAAAAGGATATCTTAGCCAGAATTCAAACGTAGAACTATGGAACGAAAGGCAAAATCTCTAACAGTGAGCCACAGGCATCACTGCTGTCTATGATAGAATTTACTATGGTGTGTGTAATGCTTGTGTAATGCATGTATGTATTTTATCCACCTTATATGAATATATTGGAAAAGGATATCTTAGCCAGAATTCAAACGCAGAACCATGGTACAAAAGGCATAAACTCTAATAGTGAGCCACAGGCTGCACTGCTGTGTATGAGAGAATTTACTATGGTGTGTGTAATGCATGTATGTATTTTATGCACCTTATGTGAATATACTATAAAAGGATATCTTAGCCAGAATTCAAACGTAGAACCATGTCACGAAAGGCATAAACTCTAACAGTGAGCCACAGGCTGCACTGCTGTCTATGATAGAATTTACTATGGTGTATGTAATGCTTGTGTAATGCATGTATGTATTTTATGCACCTTATGTGAATATATTGTAAAAGGATATCTTAGCCAGAATTCAAACGTAGAACTATGGAACGAAAGGCAAAATCTCTAACAGTGAGCCACAGGCATCACTGCTGTCTATGATAGAATTTACTATGGTGTGTGTAATGCTTGTGTAATGCATGTATGTATTTTATCCACCTTATATGAATATATTGGAAAAGGATATCTTAGCCAGAATTCAAACGCAGAACCATGGTACAAAAGGCATAAACTCTAATAGTGAGCCACAGGCTGCACTGCTGTGTATGAGAGAATTTACTATGGTGTGTGTAATGCATGTATGTATTTTATGCACCTTATGTGAATATACTATAAAAGGATATCTTAGCCAGAATTCAAACGTAGAACCATGTCACGAAAGGCATAAACTCTAACAGTGAGCCACAGGCTGCACTGCTGTCTATGATAGAATTTACTATGGTGTATGTAATGCTTGTGTAATGCATATATGTATTTTATGCACCTTATGTGAATATATTGTAAAAGGATATCTTAGCCAGAATTCAAACGTAGAACTATGGAACGAAAGGCAAAATCTCTAACAGTGAGCCACAGGCATCACTGCTGTCTATGATAGAATTTACTAGGGTGTGTGTAATGCTTGTGTAATGCATGTATGTATTTTATCCACCTTATATGAATATATTGGAAAAGGATATCTTAGCCAGAATTCAAACACAGAACCATGGTACAAAAGGCATAAACTCTAATAGTGAGCCACAGGCTGCACTGCTGTGTATGAGAGAATTTACTATGGTGTGTGTAATGCTTGTGTAATGCATGTATGTATTGTATGCGCCTTATGTGAATATATTGTAAAATGATACCTTAGCCAGAATTCAAACACAGAACCATGGTACAAAAGGCAAAAACTCTAATAGTGAGCCACAGGCTGCACTGCTGTCTATGATAGAATTTACTATGGTGTGTAATGCTTGTGTAATGCATGTATGTATTTTATGCGCCTTATGTGAATATATTGTAAAAGGATATCTTATCCAGAATTCAAATGCAGAACCATGGCACAAAAGGCATAAACTCTAATAGTGAGCCACAGGCTGCACTGCTGTCTATGTTAGAATTTACTCTCATGTATTTGTGTGGGTAAGTACATATTGTGTGTGTATGTGGGTGGGACATAACGGACGGGCATAAATAAAATAGAGAAATTTCTATGGCAGTATACGGGTAATTCAAGGATTTCTACGTACACACACACAGCATTTAATTAGCAGAATTACATCGCTGATCATATAGATTAGAGGCTTAAGCCGCAGCCTCTCGTCTATTCTCCGGAGTGAGACAGTCACTTACGTTAATTAACTTGGAAAAGTAAAGTTTCAACTGAGCGCAAACAAGAGACTTTGGAGATATTAACACTTTAATGGCTGTTTCCTTTGATGGGGGGATTTTCCATACTGCGACTGATATTGTAGTCGTTAACCCTTTAGGTAATGCCCTAATGTTGGGTGGTCTTGGGTCATTGCTGTTCTGATCAGTGAAGCCTGGGTCCGGAGATGAAGGGGTTATTTTGTGATGTAGATTCTCTTTAATATGAAGATGAAACCAGAGAGGTCGAAAGCTTCAACATAGGAAAAGCAGCCAAAAACAAAGGCTTAGCTGGAGGGACAGAGGCCAGAGATGACCCTGGACCATACCATTTAGCTTTGGATAGGGGGAAACATCAGGATGCCCTTATGGCCAGTGGCATTTTACCTAACAGAAATATTCACGTTTATCTCAGCCGTCATATATCGTCTATATTGTTTTCGAACAATCAGGACAGATCGCAAATTTTTGGCAGTTGGTATACACTGAAAACCAACCACCACTGAGCAAGACGCAGAAGTACAAGGTGTTCAGTGCTTAGAATCACGGCCGAGGTGAGGAGACTGAATCTGACCACCACTGAGCAAGGCACAGACGTATAAGGTGTTCAGTGCTGCTCAGAGACACGGCCGAGGTGAGGAGACTGAACCTGACCACTACTGAGCAAGACGCAGAAGTACAAGGTGTTCAGTGCTTAGAATCACGGCCGAGGTGAAGAGACTGAATCTGACCACCACTGAGCAAGGCACAGAAGTACGAGGTGTTCAGTGCTCAGAGACACGGCCGAGGTGAGGAAACTGAACCTGACCACCACTGAGCAAGGTGGTCAGTGCTCAGAGACACAGCTGAGGTGAGGAGACTGAATCTGACCACCACTGAGCAAGACACAGAAGTACAAGGTGTTTAGTGCCACTCAGAGATACGGCCGAGGTGAGGAGACTGAACTTGACCACCACTGAGCAAGACACAGAAGTACAAGGTGTTCAGTGCTGCTCAGAGACATGGCCGAGGTGAGGAGACTGAACCTGACCACTACTGAGCAAGACACAGAAGTACAAGGTGTTCAGTGCTGCTCAGAGACATGGCCGAGGTGAGGAGACTGAACCTGATTACTACTGAGCAAGACGCAAAAGTGCAAAATGTTCAGTGCTCAGAGACACAACCTAGGTGAGGAGACTGAATCTGACCACCACTGAGTTAGAAACAGATGTACAAGGTGTTCAGTGCTCAGAGACACAGTGGAGGAGAGGAGACTAAACCTGATCAGCACTGAGCAAGACACAGAAGTACAAGGTTTTCAGTGCTTAGAGACACTGCCGAGGTGAAGAGACTGAACCTGACCACCAGTGAGCAAGAGACAGACGTACAAGGTGTTCAGTGCTCAGAGACACGGCTGAAGTGAGGAGACTAAACCTAACCACCACTGAGCAAGACACATAAGTACAAAGTGTTCAGTGCTCAAAGACACGACATAGGTAAGGAGACTGAATCTGACCACCACTGAGCTAGAAACAGATGTACAAGGCGTTCAGTGCTCAGAGACACGGTGGAGGAGAGGAGACTAAACCTGATCACCACTGAGCAAGTCACAAAAGTACAAGGTTTTCAGTGCTTAGAGACACTGCTGAGGTGGGGAGACTAAAACCGACCACCACTGAGCAAGACACAGAAGAAAAAAGGTGGTCAGTCAAAGATATGGCCAAGGTGAGGAGACTGAACCCGATCACCACTGAGCAAGACTCAGATGTACAAAGGTGTTCAGAGATCAGAGATATGGCAGAAGTGAGGAGGCTGACTAAGACATAGAATTACAAGGTGTTCAGTGCTCAGAGGTGAGAAGGCTGAGCTTGATCACCACTGAGCAAGACCAAAAAGAACTAGGTGTTCAGTGCTCAGAGACACAGCCGAGGTGAGGAGGCAGAATCCCAACCACCTTCGACAAGACAGAGAAGGGGAAATATCAAGACTGGGCCAAGAAATATCTGAGGACAGAATTGTTTACAGCTTTTATGGACTGATGAGATGAGAGTGACTCTTGATGGAGCAGATAGATGGGCCATGGCCAGATCAGTCCCGGCACCGACCTCCACTTCCACTCAGACACCAGCGAGGTGGAGGTGGGCACTGCTATGTGCTGGGATTATAAAGAGGACCTGGTTGGACCTTTTTGGGTTGAAGATGGACTCAATATCAGCTCCCAAACCTACTTCCAGGTTTTTAAGACACTTTCTTCCACCAGTGGTACGGGAAAAAGTCTTCATTTGTCAACCAACCCTGATTTTCTGAAGGACAAGGCTGCATCACAGGATTGCAGTCTCCACTGCTCAGTCCCCATAAAGGCCTTAAAGATGAAGAATAATGACCAGGCCCCGTCCTCACCAGATCTAAACCCTACTGAGAACTTGTGGACCCTCCTTACAAAGGAGATTTACGGTGAAGGAAAACAGTCCCCTCTGTGGACTGTGTCTGAGTTTGTTGCGTTGGCATGGCTATGGTGGCACATTTCCACTAGCCAATGTCTTGTGGATCACCATCTGGAAAGTTTGGCAAGTATGCCAATACTAACCATTCCTGGTCCTCTGCCTGTAGGTTCTCCTGAGCTGGAAGGCCAAATGTTTGAGCCACTGCTATATATTATAATTATGGATGGAAACAAATGATAAAACATCTAAAAGTTCATACCGCCAAACCAATACAAAAATAAAACTACATTAGACCGTAATACAAAAATATCTGACTGAGGTTCAAAGCCCCAGCAGAACACTATGAGAAAGTAATGGTTTATTGGATTCAGGCAATGTTCCGTAAGGGATTTCTTAAAGGATCAGAACTGAAGAAAGATGAGATAAAATAAAAACAGCACAAAAATCAAATAGGACCCAAGGTTATAAAATCTCTTTCATCCACCGTAAACCAAAAATGCAGGTAATCCTTCAAAAAAAAGGCCTCAGCATACCTAGATGTGATTGATATCCACCGTATGTCTTCTTCTGACATCTTCATCACCTCGGCGGCCAACGCAAGAAGAATTTATAAATGACGGGAACAAGGTATAAAGGCCATCACTACGACGAAACATCCACTTCTATTTCCATCTAAAGACAGAAGAACATTCTGCCAAACCATACAAGATCAAACCACATAAAACCACAGTAAATAAGGGTCAACAACCCGAGAAGAACAAGCAGAAAACTTGAAAAAGTGAAGGTTTATTGGATTCAGGCAATGTTCCGTAAGGATCAGAAGTAAATAACAATGGCTTTGATGAGTTAAAGAAAAATCAAAGAGGTCCCGAGGTTCTGGAATTCTGAAGAAGAGGATGAATCTTTTATCCACCACAAAACCAAACATGTAGGAAATCCTCTATAATAAGTGTCCTACAAACCTAGATGTGAAGAAAATCTTCCGTATGCATCTTCTGATGTCTTCAAAACCTGAACAATGTGTAGACATTTTATAAATTTATGGGAACATGAGATAAAGCAGATATCCTTCTGTAGTCCAAAACAGATAAAAAAAATGTTGGTAAGACATCAACATTCAACCACACTAGAGCTAGGAAATTTATACCGATGGCAATAAGGCCCCATGATTGGACATCCAATCCTAAACCCGGGGTAAGGAAGACCTAGCACTTGTTCCCCATCTTCTTGATCCTTGCAGAACACAACAGCAAAATTACCCTCA
Source organism: Anomaloglossus baeobatrachus (assembly GCF_048569485.1). Classification (NCBI taxonomy): domain Eukaryota; kingdom Metazoa; phylum Chordata; class Amphibia; order Anura; family Aromobatidae; genus Anomaloglossus; species Anomaloglossus baeobatrachus. Next base: position 287,245,543 of record NC_134359.1, on the reverse strand, counting down.
GGCTTCCTGTCACATCCGGAATATGTCATGGGATAAGGCCTCATGATAGGTTATGCCACACTCAATCTTCTGGTATGGAGGGCCAGGCACTTCTTCCCCATCTTCTTGATACTTGAAGGTCAGAAGAGCAAAATTACCCTCAGGGCCATTGTCCCATCCCATTGTGTTGTTGGGTCATGACACCCTCAACCTTGGGTAAGAAAGGCCCAGCACTTGTTCCCCAACTTCTTGATGCTTGAAGAGCAGAAGAGAAATAATACAATCAGGTCTGTTGTCCTATCCTGTATATGTCAGGAGACAAGGCCTCATGGTAGGTCATGATACCCTCAAACTTCTAGTATGGAGGGCCCAGCACTTTTTCCCCATCTTCTTGATATTTGAAGGTCAGAAGAGCAAAATTACCCTCAGGGCCATTGTCCCATCCCATTGTGTTGCTGGGTCATGACACCCTCAACCTCGGGTAAGCAGGGCCCAGCACTTCTTCCCAAACTTCTTGACGCTTGAAGAGCAGAAGAGAAATATTACAATCAGGTCTGTTGTCCTATCCTGTATATGTCAGGAGATAAGGCCTCATGGTAGGTCATGCCACCCTCAAACATCTGGTATGGAGGGCCCAACACTTCTTCCCCATCTTCTTGATACTTGAAGGTCAGAAGAGCAAAATTACCCTCAGGGCCATTGTCCCATCCCATTGTGTTGTTGGGTCATGACACCCTCAACCTTGGGTAAGAAAGGCCCAGCACTTGTTCCCCAACTTCTTGATGCTTGAAGAGCAGAAGAGAAATATTACAATCAGGTCTGTTGTCCTATCCTGTATATGTCAGGAGACAAGGCCTCATGGTAGGTCATGACACCCTCAAACTTCTAGTATGGAGGGCCCAGCACTTTTTCCCCATCTTCTTGATATTTGAAGGTCAGAAGAGCAAAATTACTCTCGGGGCCATTGTCCCATCCCAAATATGTCTTGGTCACATATAGAAGAGATGGAATAAGGCTCCAAGCTGATGAATCATGCCACCCTCAATCTTGGGTTTGGAGGGCCCAGCACTTGTTTTTGAGGAACAGAAGAGCAAAATGACACTCAAGCCTGTTTTCCCATCCCTGATATGTCGGAGTATCTTGTAGAAGAGACAGGATAAGCCCCCATTTTGGTGCTAGGTCATGCCACCCTTAACCTGATGTAAAATGGGCAGAGCACTTGTTACTCATCTTCTCGATCCTTGAAGAACAGAAGAGTGAAATTCCTCATAGACCCATTATTCCATCTCTGATATTTCAGGGTCTCATGTAGAAGAGACGGGATAAGGTCCCATTGCCTCTTTGGGTCTAATCATCTTCAACCCAAGGTAATGAGGGCCAACACTTGGATTGTTTCAGGACAGAAGACATTACTCTTAAGACCCTTATATGTTAGGGTCGTAAATAGAAGAGGCCCCAATATTTATTCCCCAATGTCTTCATTTTCTTCACTTACCCAAGGCCCTTCTATTTTATGGTAAAAATATGGATATCCCCTTCTAGGCTCATGTGGACCCTCCTGGGACTTATTCCTGGTATTTTTTTTTTTATTTTGGGAGGATTTGACAGGTAAAGCTAATTAGAGCTCGCGGGAGGCCGGACTCCTTTTTTTCTTTTTTGCACTATCCGCTATTATTCTATAAGATAGGCGTGTTGACATTAAATATTGACTCACCGATATGTGGTCACTTGTGAAATTGCTGAGCGCTTTTACCTTATCTGAGCTATAAGCGTATCATAGAAACATTGACTATGCATTAACCCTTAAGACGACGCAAACTTCAAACCCTTAAAGGGATGATCCATGACGGGGGAGGATGTTAGAAAGGAAGGAGGGGGGCAGCTGTCATGGGAATCAGGTTTACTAGGAAAGCGAGGATCTGTTATATAACCGCGTAAGTACGTTGATTAAAGCAAAAATTGGCAACTAAGGGGTTAACATACAGATTTGATCCTTGGCAAAAAAAAAACCTCACGGATCAACAGATGAAATAGGCAGGGGAGCAGATAAGCCGACAGGAAAGCTGCTTCACCTGCCTGGACCTTGCAGTGCACAGATGAAGCGATACAAAGGATTAGTCGCTAAGTATTTCGGAAAAAAATACGAAAACTAAATAGAAACAAACACGTGGTTACCGGCACCGGCTGTACTTAGTAACTCAGGGCCATATATGAGGGATGATCATAAAAACAGCCACATGAAATAGTCCCAAGACAGAACACTCAATATTCAATGGAAAACTGAGAGAAGTATGAAAATCACATGAGTGGAGTGGCCGTGTGAGCACAAGAATACGATTTGTATACTTCCGGCCACATTCCAACTAGTCGTGCCTGGCCTCAGTCAATTCAAATTCATTGACTGGTGCAGAGTATGTCTAGTTTGCATGTGACTGTGACGCGCCCACTGGGTCGGGGGTTAGTCATTGCCGGGCCTGGTGCTTCTCCTGGGTGGTCTCACCCGGTTCCGTGACCCCGGGTGTCAATAAAATGACTGAGGATGGGGACGATGGGGGTAGTGGTTGTTCGTGATGTCACCTGTGGTGTGCGGCCAATATGAGCCGCCGCTGCGGGACTTCTCTCCTGGGTCGGATGACTGCGCAGCTCGGATGGTTCAGCTCTCCAGAAGCAGAGCTGTGGCACCAGGGAGCATGGTGGTGGTGGTAGTCTCTCAGACGCTGATAGCAATGGGGGCGCGATGGCGTGGGCTCCGTCAGTAATGAGATGACACAAGCGGTGAAGTTCAAGGTCTCTTTACTCACTGCTTACACATTCAGCCGTTGGAATGTGCCGATCCCCGCTGTGATGGGCTCCAGCCGATCCCGGATACATCGGAAGTCGTGACTGGCAGTCCTTTCTGTTAGTTTCCTTTCAATGGTCTCCCTCCACCCCAGCTCCTGGGCCGTGGAATGGGTCACGGGTGCCTGCTGCACTATGGGATTCCCCTTCCTTCCTTAAGAACCCGGGTCGAGCCTCATGCTCCAATGCAGACTGCCTATTGTGTGTAGGATGACTGCTCACTTCCCCCTGTGGGTGCCCTGCCTCCCGGGTCCCTGACTAGTGGGCATGAGATCCCATACCTCGTGATGGCCACCCCAGCACCTACCCGAGCCCGGTCCCAGTGACAGAACCCCCACTGTTATGTGTTGGTTGTGGTTGTTACCAGCGACAACCTCCTTCGAATCCAAGACGAATATATTGTAGCTTCATTGACCTCCCAACTTGGCAGTCGGCTCAGAGATCATCTGACTCCTTCTACGGGAGGCAGCAAAATGCAGCCACCGGGGAGACACCTTGGATCAATGCATCTGTACTGCCCCGGTGTTAGTCGGGCTGCTCTGATCCGGGATCGTGGTGGCTCAAGGGGCCCGGACCCTGGCTGGCGGACACTTTGATCCATGAAAGGGGTATATTTACAGGGGAGAAGTTTATGATGCCACCTGTGGGTTCCGGTAATGGGAGTAACGCCGCTGCTGTAAGGAGTACCGGGGCCGATGGAGTTACGCAGCCTGATGTCAGTCCCTCCACAGGTAGGGATGTCCCCGGGCTCAGAGGTGTTGGTTGTTATTTGGGAGCGCAGGGTGCATGGGGCCAAGGTACTCACTGTGGGTAGTCGTGGTGCTGGATGAGGATTATAAAGTAGACACACACGCTGCAGGTAAACCAAATTCTCTGTGTGCCGCTGCGGGAAGCCCGTCCAAGTACTCAGTCCCACCAGTGTCACATCGTAATCCGGAGCCTGCCTCCGTGCACAGTTTTGTGTCCGTGTGGGTCCCTCTAGCCTGAAACTATAAGGTCCCGCTCCTTCAGTTTTTAAGTGAAGATGTGCTCCCAAGGACTGGCACTTGAGACTTTAGTGGATTGCTTTCGCAGGAAAACCCTGTCCCCCGTGGTGTGCTGATGCCCTCAGTCTCTGAGCTCTCTGAGAAGGTTCCTGAAGGTCTCCTTCCTCTGCATGTTAATTGCTAGGACGTTGAATCGGCTCCTGACCTAGGGTCCTGTACGCCGTCGTGCTCGGTACCGGTCAGTTTCTTTTGGGCTTGCTGGTGCCGACAGTCCTCCTAGATTATGTTCATTGCACCCTTTTCCAATGTCACTGCCACCAGTCCCCGACTCCTCTGGTCCCGGATTACTGTCTGCGACCCAACCTCGGTCTTGCTTCCCTGGAGCTCACTCCCCAGCTCCTCACTCTTGGAGGGCTCTCACTCAACTCCTTTACTTCCTTCCCACCGGTCTGCCTGACCCCTAGGTGGGTGGCCCTTTTCCAGCTGAACCAACCCACTGGTGTGTCTGACAAGTCATGATGTGAGGTGTTGATTGGGATTTGTGGTGCAGATGGAGGTGACACTGGTTTCTGGGAACTTGGAACCATGGGGGGTAGGCCCTGCACTCTGGGTAAGGATGCAGTACCCTGTGGCATCCTGATGTACTCAGGGGCACCACACATCAGGCAGCCCAATGGTACTCCCTTGCCACCTGCGCTTGGGGCAAATGCCCCACTTTCCTCCCCTCTGTGCGCGCCTGCCACCGTTAATGCATTATTTTCCTATACGTGATACAAAAACTCCACATTTTAAAGGATTTAATGCTCTGGATTGGAGGCAATAGTTGGTAAAATGTGTATGGTCAAGAAGGTCCTCATGATCTTTTCTGAATTTATCCCAACAGGTGAGAATCGAATTGTAAAATCAGATAGGTGAGCAAGAAGCTCCCACTGACCGTCAGCAATCAAGTCTCGACTAGTCCATCACTGTTAAAGTCTCCACTGGATGACCTGAAGTTAATCCTAAAGAATTCAGTCCTTACTGGATCATCTGTCTTGGATTCAGTCCCCACTTCACCCACCAGGAGTCAAGTCTCCACTGGTCCTCCAAGATTTAAATCCCCCTTGGACCATCAAGAATTAAATCCTCACTGCATCACCAAGAATCAAGTTTTCACTAGACCATTAGGAATCAACTCCTCACTGGACCACCAGGATTACAGTCCCCACTGGACCATCAAGTATCAAGTTCTCACTAGAGCATCAGGATTCAAGTCTTCTCTAGAGCACTAAGGCGGGTTTTACACGTTGCGACATCGCTAGCAATTGCTAGCGATGTCCAGCGCGATAGCACCCGCCCCCGTCGTACATGCAATATGTGGTGATTGCTGCCGTAGCGAACATTATCGCTACGGCAGCGTCACACGCACATACCTGCTCGGCGACGTCGCTGTGACTGCCGAACAATCCCTCCTTCAAGGGGGAGGTGCGTTCGGCGTCACTAAGCCGGCCAATACAAGCGGAGGGGCGGAGATGAGCGGGGCATAGCATCCCGCCCACATTCTCCCTTCCGCATTGCCGTCGGGACACAGGTAAGGAGATGTTTGTGGCTCACTGGGGTCGAGGGTTTTTCACCCGACTCATCGCGGGCCCGGGGGTGCAGATCCTCTTCGTTGTCACGGGCTAGCCTGGCCCGGTTTCATGACCCCGAGGCGTACAGAAGGGAGGGAAGGTAGTGGATGGGAGCAAGGATGGAAGATGTGGGTGTTAGTGACGGTAAGGAAAGACTTTTTAGATTGTGATGAAACCTGTGGTCCGCGTCCAGAGATGAGCAGCCGGTACGGGTGCTCCTTGCTGGGGCTGATGGTAAAAGGTCGCAGCCAGGATAGTGTCGCTCCCCACAGGCAGAGCGGGGTTACTCTGGGGAGGGTGATAGAGGATGGACACGGTGGTGGTACTCCCCATTGGCGCCGCAGCGCCAGGTGCCGGCGCCAGCATGTAGGGGCCGACGCCGGTTACAGTTCAAGCTCCGGAAGATCCACACGACCGGAAGCTGGAAAGAGACAACTGGGTTTTTTTCTGGGACCCAGTCCAGCCGTCTCCCCTACCTCAAAGGAAGTCTCCGTCACCAGAACCGGACCCGGTACAAGAGCGACTGCTTGCCGAGACTGTGGCCCGGGAGATGATGTCCAGCTCCCGGAGTGAAGAGTTTGAACACCAGTACACCACCGGAGTCGTGGTGAAATTTAACCAGAGAGAGGGGTACGGCTTCATCCGGGACGGAGAGACCGGTGACGACTATTTTTACAATAGAGTAAACCTGGACACGGAAGGTCTCCCGCAGCGACTACATACCTTGTACCAAGGAGAGAAGGTACGGTTCCTGAGGGAAGTGGGTTGCCGGGGCCTGTTCGCAGTCGGGGTGACCCGGACGCCCATCGCACAAGAGGCTGCTCAGTGGCAGCAAAAAGTGGAATGGGAGGAGTGTCAGAACCGGCGACGAGTGCAGGGAAGACCGGTATTAGCCGAAACTCCCCGCTGCGAAGTACCTTGGCTGTAGCCCCGGCAGTCATGCCCGGGCAGAGTACTGACCCGGAGAAGGGAACCCCGCCGGTGCTGGCGATTAACCAAAGCATCACCACCCATCCGGTTATTGTTATGGGCAGCCCGCCGCCGTCCCGCGCAGCGACCCCATCACCCCCGTCGGGGACTGAGGAGCCGAAGCTGGAGGCTGAAACAGCGGAGCAACCCATCAGCTACGAGCCTTTCCGGAGGCTGCGCCGGTTGCCCGGGCAGTCTTTGTCGGAGTATGTGTAAGCCCAGAGAGCTGAATGGCAACGGGCCTACCACCCGGAATGAGCACCAAGACCGGAAGATGGCGGCCCTGTTTTTGTGTTAGACACCGGCGTTGTTCCGAGCCGGAAGAAGTTGTACCGTTTTAAGTTGCTGAGCCCGGAGAGAGCCTGGTGCTGGACTGAGCCAGGGGCTCCTCCGCGTCGTCCAGAAGATTCTTTTTGCCAAAGCTGTGTTCCTGCTGGCCAACATCGAAGACCAGGAGCGCTGCAAAAGCCTCCGGGCAGAAACACGACTAAGACCGAGAGCTTCCAGGAGGAACTCCGGGCGCTGGACTGGTGCACCCCTTACGGTTGCCCCAAAGGTGAACTCGTTTAGTTTTAAATGTGATTTTAGATTGATGCCTTGCCGGGAGGCTCAGGCTTTAAGAGAAGAGGTATGTAGGGGGTGGGCAGACCCCCTTACAAAGGAGCCCGGAAATGTCAGTGTTGTTAATAAAAATGTTTTTATTATATTGTATGTATCTTGGGTTAGGGTACCCCCTAGTGGCCGGGTGGGACGGCTGTCGCCACAGTGGTAGGGAGGAGCCGGCAGGACAAAGGGGAGGGAAACAGTTGTTGTTGTAGAAAAAGTGGGAGATCAGTGGCAGTTGTCTCGGGGACGGGAGCGGAGCAGCAGAGCCGGGGCAGAGTGTGGGAGCTGAAGAACAGGGAAGCCGGAGAGAACAGGAGCGGGCGGATCCTCATAGGGTGAAGCAGTCCGGTGTGGGTCCGGGCTGTGGGTAGCCAGAAGTGGGAGCCGGGTGAAGAAGAGTAGCCAGGCACATCCCCACTGGAGGGGACGCAAGGACAGGTTTTCCCCAGCTAAAGGAAGCGTAACATCACCTTTTACTGCCTCGTGTGAAGATTTGTGAAAAATAAAGAATGTTTGTTATTTGCATCGAACCATGCCTGGAAAGTGTTTGTGCGCCGGACAACACCTGCATCACCACACTCTGCCCCACCACGACATCTCCTGTCCCCAAAGTGACGGCGGAACCAGGGGTAAGCCTGATAGCAAGGGCCACGACTACAACCCCCGAGGCACCCCTGGCACCCCGTTACAAGCAAATGACAGGCAGACTCAGGGGCTGCGGTTTCAGGTCTTTTACTCACAGGTAGTTCAGGCGCTGCCCCAGAGTACTGGTCTCTACTACATAGGGCTCCAGCCGATCCCGGATAGTCGGCAGTCACCACCGGTGCCCGTGAAAGTCTTTCTAGTTAAGTGTCCCTCAGTTGCTATCCGGGACCCGGGCCGAGCCTCCAGCTCCAAGCAACGGGCCCAAATAGAGAGAGGAACGCTCAACTCCAGTTGTCTGTGTCAGATGTTGTTGTCCAAGTTGTGCCCGGGAAAATCTGCTCAAGTGTGATGGTTGCGCCTACTTCTTACCCCAAGTGGGGCCCGCCCCCAGTGGTTATCCTAGCGACTGGGGACGTCCCATGCTTCATGATGGCTAACTACCCTGTCTGCCCTAGTCCACCCTCCTGTTGGAAAGCGCCTTACTGTTGTATGTGTGTTTTGTGAAGGCACCAGCAGTTAACCCCCTCTTAACCTGGGATGGATATTACCCCTTAAAAGTGGTGTAGCACCCTGTGGCGCCTGAAGCCAGGGGCGCCACAGTAGGCTTCAACTCTCCACTGAAGACATGAATCAAGTTTGCAACAGGTTTAAGTCTGTATTAGACCATCTGTGATTAAGACCCCACTGGACCATCAAGAGTCATGTCTCCACTAAACCATCAGGCTCCAAGTTTCCACTGGACCATCAAGAATCAGGTTCTTACTGGACCACCAGGTACCAAGTCCTCACTGAACCACTAGGCTCCAAATCTCCACTAGACCATCAAGAATCAGGTTCTTACTGGACCACCAGGTACCAAGTCTCCACTGAACCACCTGGCTCCAAGTCTTGTCTGGAACATCAAGAATAGGGTTCTTACTGGACCACCAGATACCAAGTCCCCACTGAACCACCTGGCTCCAAGTCTTGTCTGGACCATCAAGAATAAGATTCTTACTGTACCACCAGGTACCAAATCCCCACTGGACCACCAGGCTCAAAGTATTGACTAAACCATCAAGAATAGGGTTCTTACTGGACCACCAGGTACCAAGTCCCCACTGGACTACGGCTACAAGTCTTGACTGGACCATCAAGAATAAGGTTCTTACTGGACCACCAGGTACCAAGTCCTCACTGAACCACTAGGCTCCAAGTCTCCACTAGACCATCAAGAATCAGATTCTTACTGGACCACCAGGTACCAAGTGCCCACTGGATCACCAGGCTCCAAGTCTTTAATGGACCATCAAGAATCAGGTTCTTACTGGACCACCAGGTATCAAGTCCCCACTGAACCACCAGGCTCCAAGTCTTGACTGGACCATCAAGAATCAGGTTCTTACTGGACCACCAGGTACCAAGTCCCCACTGAACCACCTGGCTCCAAGTCTTGACTGGACCATCAAGAATCAGGTTCTTACTGGTTCACCAAGTACCAAATCTCCAATGGACCATAAAGAATTAGGCTCTTACTGGACCACCAGGTACCAAATCTTCACCGGACCATGAGGATTCAAATTTTCACTGAACAATCAGTGTTCAAGTGTTCTCTGGGCCATCAAAAACCAGGATCTTACTGGACCACCATGAATCATGCCATTGTTTGCACTACTCACCACTGGAGAAATATTACTGGGACCTTTTCGATTGACAGTAAGGCGGTTTGGACAGACCCTCACCACACAATTGCTATATGTGGATGAACACTGACCCCCATAATCTCTTGATGATCTATTGACCTAAGTCTGTTGTCATTACCTATTTTATTTTTTATATTTTTCTATATATTTCCACCTTAGATGTCAACTGCAAATTCAATCATGGCGCTATATACAGTCAATAGCGGTTAATAATGACGGGCGATAACGCACTCGGAACCACAAGGGTTAAATGTCACTTCGCCGGACTGCTCATTTGGAGGTGTTAGCAAAGGCTTCCTATAATGCTCACACCGGTGTCATTTCTTTGATCCGTCAGCAAATTAGCAGCAGGACACCGAGCAAGTGAAATGCATCCGAGCCTCTTAATTAGGTAAGTGATGAGAGCACAAGACACAAGCAAACACATCCGCAACACGGAGACACCCAACGTGTGAAGAATGAACATTCAATTACCAGCTCCATGCCAACCGGATGGGTAATGGTCCGTAAAGCCGGACTACCCAATCCTCACCCGACACACGATCCAACGCAATGGAGACGCCGCGCAACACTCAAGGTTTTGATCTTTTGTCGAGAGCAAATAAATTATTTGAAAAATTCTGTTTCATACAAATTCATCTGTGAAAAAAAAGAACTTTACTCGATCCAACGAATGAGTTAACGCACTCTTGGTTTGACGTAAGTGGTCTTAACGACGCTTTCTGAAGATGCGAGCGGAGTGACGAATCCCCACGTAATCATCACTGACGCCATTAACGCCCGTACAACCCAATGCCAGAAATAGTAGGTCAAATTATAGGGGACCAGGATAGGCATGGTATGGAAAAAAAGAGAAAAAAACCTCCAGACTGGAAGGTTATTAAATAAATAAATATAAATTGTATATATATATATATATATATATATATATATATATATATATATATATATATATATATATATATTGACCAAAAGTGTTGGCACTCTAAATTTTTCAAGAAAATTATTCAGTATTTGTCCCAGAAAATGTTTGCAATCACACCTGTTTTGTTATGCTCATGTTTATTTTTTTTTGTATGTATTGGAAAAAACACAAAAAAAAATTGAGATAAAAAGGCAAATTGGATATAATTTCACTAAAATAAACAAAAATGGGCTGGACAAAATTGTTGTCTCCTTTCCAAAATTGTGGGTAAACAACTGTGTTTGAAGTATGTGATACTCATTCAAACTCACTTGTAGCAAATAACAGGTGTGGGCAATATGAAAATCACACCTGAAGCCAGATAAAAAGAGGAGAAGTTGACTCAATCTCTGTGGGCAATATTAAAATCACACCTGAAACCAGAGAGAAAGTGGAGAAGTTGACTCAATCTGTGTGGGCAATATGAAAACCACACCTGAAACCAGATAAAAAGGGGAGAAGTTGGTCCAATCTGTGTGGGCAATATGAAAATCGCACCTGAAACCAGAGTAAAAGGGGAGAAGTTGCTTTAATCTGTGTGGGCAATATGAAAATCACACCTGAACCCAGAGAAAAAGGGGAGAAGTTGCTTTAATCTGTGTAGGCAATATGAAAATCACACCTGAAACCAGAGAAAAAGGGGAGAAGTTGCTTTAATCTGTGTAGGCAATATGAAAATCACACCTGAAACCAGAGAAAAAGGGGAGAAGTTGACTTAATCTTTGTGGGCAATATGAAAATCACACCTGAAACCAGAGTAAAAGGAGAGAAGTTGATTTAATCTGTGTGGGCAATATGAAAATCACACCTGAAACCAGATAAAAAGGGGAGAAGTTGACTCAATCGTTGCATTATGTGTCTGTGTGTGCCACACTAAGCATGGAGAACAGAAAGAGGAGAAGAGAACTATCTGAGGACTTGAGAACCAAAATTGCTGCAAAATATCAACAATTTCATGATTACAAGTCCATCTCCAGAGATCTTGATGTTCCTTTGTCCATGGTTCGCAAAATATTCAGGAGGTTTACAACCTATAGCTCTGTAGACAATGTCCCTGAACTTGCATGCTAGAGAAAAAATGATGAAAGGTTGTAACGCAGGATAGTCTGGATGGTGGATATGCCTCAATCAGGTTTCAAAGAAATTGAGGCTGCCCTGCAGGCTCAGGGGGCATCAGTGTCAGTGAGAACTATCCATCCAGATCTGAATGAAATGAATGAAATGCTATGGAAGAGACCCAGGAGGACCCTGCTGCTGACGCAGAGACATGAAAAAAGTCAAAATGTTTGTGAGTAACCAAAATTCTGCTGGGAAAGCATCTTGTGGACAGATGAGACCAAGATAGAGCTTTTTGGTAAAGCACATCATTCTACTATTTACCAAAAACAGAATAAGGCCTACAAGGAAAAGAACACAGTACCTACAGTCACACACGGTGGAGGTCAAATATGTTTTGGGGTTATTTTGTTGCCTCTGGCACTGGGGGCCTTGACTGTGCAAGAAATGAAATCTGAGGATTACCAAAGACTTTTGGTGGCAATGTAGAGCCCAGTGTCAGAAAGCTGGGTGTGTGTCCTAGGTCATGGGTCTTCCAACAGGACAATGATCCCAAACACACTTAAAGAAGCCCCCAAAAATGGATAGGAACAAAGCACCAAAGAGTTCTGAAGTGGCAGCAATGAGTCCGGATCTAAACCCCATAGACATCTATGGAGAGGTCTTGAAATTGCTGTTGGGAGAAGACACCTTCAAATATGAGAGACATGGAGCAGATTATAAAGAAGAGTCCAAAATTCCAGGTGAGAGGAGGAAGAAGCTTGATCCTTGACGTTCCAGGTGAGAGGAGGAAGAAGCTTGGTCCTTGACGTTCCCCATACCCAGATCTTCCCCCTTTTGGTAGGGCCAGTTGACCGTCTGATGTGTACGGAGATGTTGCGGAATGCACAATCTGGCAGTTTAAATTTACATTCTTGATCATTTTGCACTCAGGGAAGATAAGCCGATGCTAGAGCTAACTGACATCAACTTTCCCTTCAATCCCCATTAATAACACGTGACCCCTTGGCAGTTTTAGGCAAACCAAAACAATTTTTGGAAACCAAATTCTCCAAAAATCACAAACAATAGATTGTTTAAGTCTCCTATAATTTATAATATCCTGCCCTTGACTGGAAACCTACAACTTAAAGGGATTTTGGGGCCAATTTTTTTTATTACTTAAATGCATGTATTTTGGGCTAAAATTGATTTTTGCAATTGGGTTTTATTAAAAAAAAAATTAGCATTTGGCTTTTTGTCCTCTTTGTTGCTCTGTTTACTGTTTGCTGCAAACTGAGTTAACTGAGACTCTCATCAGTGATGAGACTCTCATCAGCGCAAACATGTCTCCTCATAAGATTCTGATGAGGAGACATGTTTGCAACTCTTCTATGTCGTTTTTTGGCATCCTTTCTATTGATTTTTGACCACAGAGCAGATGACAGTTGATTGGTCAAGGAAATAAAAAGCTTGTAAAAGCAAAACGATGCAAAATTGTTGATGAAACCCAATTGCAAAAATGATTTTGAGCCAGAAATATATGCATTTAATAAAAAAAAAATAAAGCTTCCTTAAAAGTGGCCAATCCCTTTAAGTGGATCAAAAGGAATTTCTTGCCCACGTTCTGAGCCTGAATTGTCCGGAAGACCTCGGCAACCTGTGAAGTTTGCTAGAGAAACCCAACAGAAGCCAAAGCTTACTGCTATGTCTTTGATCAGGCACAAGTGGACAAATAATTAACCTCCCCTCTTTGATACCTTGTTCCTCCAGAGGGGGTTGTTAGCAAAAAAAATCCAATTTTCTCGTCCATAATGCAGATTTTTAGGTGTGATCTCGCCTTTAACTCAGAGGTTCTGAAAGTTTTGTTCTGATGTGTTCCTATGGAGCAGTAATACCAGTAAGTAACAAGCTTCATCAGCAACTCCCCGTTATTAGTCAATCTTCCCACGTCTTCAGATCTAACCTGCTCAGTATCTTTAGCCTCATCCAAACCCCCTTGACTGGTCCTCTCAGCTGGAACATCTGCACCGTAATAAATCATGCATGTGGCTTATTGTAGGATGTTGATTTTCTTCATTTGTTTGATATAACACAATCATTATATGCTCAGGTATGCATTACTGAAAAGGTCAACGCAGCTCGTGCCTTATCAAAAGTGTCAAAAATGAGGCCTGTGCTGAGATGAAAAGGGAATCACCTGCAATTATAAACCTATATCACTGAGAAAGCAAACTACAAAGATAAATCCACTATATTACTACTATAATACTGCCCCTATGTACAAGAATATAACTACTATAATACTGCCTCCTATGTACAAGAATATAACTGCTATAATACTGCTCCTATGTAGAAGAATATAACTGCTATAATACTGCCCCTATGTACAAGAATATAACTACTATAATACTGCCCCCTATGTACAAGAATATTACTACTATAATATTGCCCCCTATGTACAAGAATATAACTACTATAATACTGCCTCCTATGTACAAGAATATAACTACTATAATACTGCCCCTATGTACAAGAATATAACTACTATAATACTGCCCCTATGTACAAGAATATAACTACTATAATACTGCCTCCTATGTACAAGAATATAACTGCTATAATACTGCTCCTATGTACAAGAATATAACTACTATAATACTGCCCCTATGTACAAGAATATAACTACTATAATACTGCCTCCTATGTACAAGAATATAACTGCTATAATACTGCTCCTATGTACAAGAATATAACTACTATAATACTGCCCCTATGTACAAGAATATAACTACTATAATACTGCCCCCTATGTACAAGAATATTACTACTATAATATTGCCCCCTATGTACAAGAATATAACTACTATAATACTGCCCCTATGTACAAGAATATAACTACTATAATACTGCCCCCTATGTACAAGAATATAACTGCTATAATACTGCCCCTATGTACAAGAATATAACTACTATAATACTGCCCCCTATGTACAAGAATATAACTACTATAATACTGCCCCCTATGTACAAGAATATAACTAATATATTACTGCCCCCTATGTACAAGAATATAACTACTATAATACTGCCCCCTATGTACAAGAATATAACTACTATAATACTGCACCCTATGTACAAGAATATAACTACTATAATGCTGCGCCCTATGTACAAGAATATAACTACTATAATACTGCCCCCTATGTACAAGAATATAACTACTATAATACTGCACCCTATGTACAAGAATATAACTACTATAATACTGCACCCTATGTACAAGAATATAACTACTATAATACTGCCCCCTATGTACAAGAATATAACTACTATAATACTGCCCCCTATGTACAAGAATATAACTACTATAATACTGCACCCTATATACAAGAATATAACTACTATAATACTGATCCTATGTACAAGAATATAACTACTATAATACTGCCCCCTATGTACAAGAATATGACTACTATAATACGGCCTCTATGTACAAGAATATAACTACTATACTACTGACCCTATATACAAGAATATAACTACTATAATACTGCCCCTATGTACAAGAATATAACTACTATAATACTGCCCCTATGTACAAGAATATAACTACTATAATACTGCTCCTATGTACAAGAATATAACTACTATAATACTGACCCTATGTACAAGAATATAACTACTATAAAACTGCTCCTATGTACAAGAATATAACTACTATAATACTGACCCTATATACAAGAATATAACTACTATAATACTGCCCCCTATGTACAAGAATATAACTACTATCATACTGCCCCTATGTACAAGAATATAACTACTATTATACTGCTCCTATGTACAAGAATATAACTACTATAATGCTGCTCTAATGTATAAGAATATAACTACTATAATATGGGATAAGATCTGCTGGGAAAATAAGCCATGATGGGATGGGATTTGTAGGGGGGGAGGTCGTCCATTCCTATTTTGGGAGGGCTCCTTTAGTAATAATTTTTAAAAATTGTAGAAAAACCATTTAATACAATATGCCTGACAGTGACTGGAACAGCTGGTGCTGGACAGGAGGGAGACTGTAGAGGAGGGGAAGGAGATTATACTTTAAATTACTTGTATTTTTGGTTGAGGAAAGTGCGTGTCCCCCCCTCCATGAATTGGTAGAGTGCGTGGTCGTCTTCTCATCAGTATTTTCCGCCTGTGTTTCATCCATCTTTAGATGCATTATTGCACAATAGATGTGATAACATCATCTTACTTACAGGGCAAATGTACTGGCAAAACTGTGCTGGTGGATGCTACAGACCTTGCGCTCCTCCACCTTCCCTGTGATGAGGCCCCACAGATGCTCCAAAGGGTTTAGGTCTGGAGACGCTCGGCCGGTCCAGCACCTTTACCCTCAGTTGTTTTCGCGAGGCAGTGGTGGTCTTGGAGGTGTTTGGGGTCGTTATGTCGGAATATGAAGGATGGGATCCTATTCTACTCCAGGATGTCACAGGAGATGTTGGCATTCATGGTTCCCTCAATGACCTGTAGCTCCCACAGGTGGCAGCACTCATACAGCCCCCAGCCGTGACCCTCCACCACCATGCCTGACTGTAGGCAGGACACACTTGTCTTTGTCGCCTCACCTGGTTGCCACACACACACTGACACCATCTGAACCAAATGAGTTTATTTTCGTCTCATCCAGTGGGTCCAGTAATTTATGTACTTAGTCTGATTGTCTTCAGCAAACTGCGGCTTCCTTGTGCATTATCTTTAGAAGAAGCTTCCTTCTGGGATGACAGCCATGCAGAGCAATGTGATGTGAAGCAGTGTGCGGAGACACCAGTTGTTAGTGACAAGTTCAAGAGATGGGTTAGGGTTGGGATGAAGACTGTGGTGAGATTGGGGATGATATGGGATGGGAGCATGTCAAGTGGACAGGTGGTGAGATGTGATCGTGAGAGTAGAGAGGAAAGATGATCTTCCGTCATGGTGGAGAAGCTGGATTTGGAGGCAGAGGGCTGAGTAGTTATGAATATATCAAAACTGACGTCCTTTTACTTTTTATTTCCATCCAGCCAAGACCGTCATGATTAGGTCTTCAAACCATGACTCAGATAATACCGCCATATAGTGTAATGGTTGATAACAATCCTGCACGATGTATATGTGATTACAGTTCAATATATCAAATATGACATCTTTTCACTTTTGTTTTCCTTCCGCACCAGACCGTCATGATTACGTTTTACAACCATAACTAGGATAATGCCGCCATATAGTGTAATTGTTGATAACAATCCTGCAGGATGTACATGTGATTACTGTTCAGTATATTAAATCTGAAGTCCTTTCAGGGTTTTTTTTTTATCCGGCCCAGACCATCATGATTATGTTTTCCAACCATGACTCGGACAATACTGCCATATAGTGTAATGGCTGATAACAATCCTGCAGGATGTATATGTGATTACAGTTTAGTATATCAAATGTGACGTCCTTTCGCTTTTGTTTTCCATGCAGCCCAGATCGTCATGATTACATCTTCCAACCACGACTCAGATAATACCGCGATATAGTGTAATGGTTGATATCACATATGCATCCTGCAG
This sequence comes from Anomaloglossus baeobatrachus, assembly GCF_048569485.1. Classification (NCBI taxonomy): domain Eukaryota; kingdom Metazoa; phylum Chordata; class Amphibia; order Anura; family Aromobatidae; genus Anomaloglossus; species Anomaloglossus baeobatrachus. Next base: position 287,228,623 of record NC_134359.1, on the reverse strand, counting down.
GATTGTTTACAGTTCAGTATATTAAATCTGATGTCCTTTCACTTTTGTTTTCCATCTGGCCCAGACCATCATGATTACATCTTCCAGCCACGACTCGGATAATACAGCCATATAGTGTAATGGTTGATAACAATCCTGCAGGATGCATATGTGATTACAGTTCAATATATTAAATCTTATGTCCTTTCACTTTTGTTTTCCATCTGGCCCAGACCATCATGATTACATCTTCCAGCCACGACTCGGATAATACAGCCATATAGTGTAATGGTTGATAACAATCCTGCAGGATGCATATGTGATTACAGTTCAATATATTAAATCTGATGTCCTTTCACTTTTGTTTTCCATCTGGCCCAGACCATCATGATTACGTCTTCCAGCCACAACTCTGGAACAAAGACATAATCCAAATCTCACATTTTCAACACTGCCAACTCCTCTATTCTTAACCTATACAACTGCCCCATCCTGCTGGCACTCCCGATTTCCCAATTATGTATTTGTGCGCCCTTAGTCCCATGTGTGTCTTTTTTAAATGAATAATGCCCCTTTAAGTGCCCCCTTAGCAAGTAGTATGGACAGAGTGTCCCCTTATTAAGCAACATTGTGCTAACTGTCCCACAAAAAAATAAAATAATACCCCCCAACACATAATAACGCCTATTGATTGGCCTGAAAATGTAAAAATAACCTGAGTATCCCTCTAGCAATTAATAATGCCCTCTTCATACCCATTTAATGTCACTCAAAAAGCTAAAATGCCCCCTCAGTGCCTTCCTCTCTATGAGTCCAAGCACAAATGGAGCGATGCGTGCCCTGCCGTCTTATAGGTCATAGGTCTATAGCGATCTGCGGCTTATAAGATGGAGGGTGCAGAGCAGTGGGGGTGCAGGGATTCCCTATTTTCTGAATAGGCAGCAACTGAGATAAAGAAAGCTCCAAGCACAGTGATGAGCTTTGTCATCTTGGTTGCTGCCTATGCAGAGCGCAGCAGCCGATGACAAACTGATGCGCTCTGCATAAGCAACGACTGAGATGAAAGAAGCTGAGCAGCTAATAAATAAGAATGGTATCAGATCCTGAATACAGCCCATGATTCAATACTGTGCAGTCATTATTAACAGCTGGTTTTGCATTTTTTGCACATTTTCTAAGCCAGGGTTAGATTTAGGACTAGGCTTAGGAATAAGGATAGGGCTAGCATTAGTGCTATGGATAGGGTTAAGCAAGGGTTATGGTTAGGGATAGATTAGAAATAGGGTTATGGTTAAGCTTATGAATAGAAATAGGTTAGAAATAGGGTTAAGGCTACAGTTATGGCTAGGGGTTATGGTTCGGTTTAGGACTAGGGTTATCAATAAGGATAGGGCTAGGATCAGGGTGGGACTGGCCCACTCGGCCGCCAGGGGATCCCTCTGTGTGCCTCTGGTCCTTAGTGGGCCCCTTCCATACTTCATATAGGGCTGGTAACCGCAGGCTGGGCTGGGTTAGGGGCCCCAGTCGGCTCCACCAGTGGCTGTGCCAAGGCGACGTGGCCGCTTTTTTCTATGTTGGCCGGGGCTGCATTGCACCTGTAATTGTTCGTGTGCCGCCCCGGCCATGTCACAGTTAATATACGCAGCCGTATCTGCTAACTGTGACGTCAGGCAGCGCGCCCTGCACTGCTGCTTCCCACCGGAAAGGATCTTCAGTGAAGCTTGCGGTCCGGCCCAGAGACCAGCCGGGGGAGGTAAAAACTCCCCTAATATGTGTGTGTATGTTTGTGTATATGTCTGTTTATATGACTTTTTTTTTTATAAATGAGTATAATCTGTGTACATGTGTGTGTATGTATGTCTGTACATTAATGCATGGGCCTGTCTGTGTTCATGTGCATGTGTGTGTCTATGTATTTGTGCTTGTCTGTGCATGTGCCTGACTGTGTTCTGTCTGCATGTATGTGCCTATGTGTGTGCATGCTGGTGCCGGTGTGTCTGTGTACGTGTGCATTGTTGTGCATGTGTATGACTGTCTGCATGTTTTCATATGTGTGTGTCTGTGTGTGTGCATGTGCCTGGCTGCATTCTTGTTCATTTCTGTGTTTACATATGGGGCTGAGGAGTGTTGTACTGCAGGAAGGGCTGAGAGGAGTGATATACTGCAGGATGGGCTGAGAGGAGTGATGTACTGCAGGATGGGCTGAGAGGAGTGATTTTCTGCAGGATGAGCTGAGGAGTGATATACTGCAGGATGCGGTGAGGAGTGGTGTTCTGCAGGATGGGCTGAGGAGTGATGTACTGCAGGATGGGCTGAGGAGTGATGCATTGCAGGACAGGGCTAAGGAGTGATGTACTGCAGGACAGGGTTGAGGAATGATGTACTGCAGGATGTGCTGAGGAGTGATGCACTGCAGGATGGGCTGAGGAGTGATGTACTGCAGGATGGGCTGATGAATGATGTACTGCCGAATGGGGCTGAGAAGTAATGATCTGCAGGATGTGCTGAGGAGTAATAATCTGCAGGATGGACTGAGAGAAATGATGTACTGCTGAATGGGACTCAGGAGTGATGTACTGCAGGATGGGGTGAGGAGTGATGTACTGCAGGATGGGTCTGAGGAGTGATGTTCTGCAGGATGGGCTGAGGAGTGATGTTCTGCAGTAAAGCGGGCTTTACACGCTGCGACATCGCTAATGCGGAGTCGTTGGGGTCACGGAATTTGTGACGCACATCCGGCCGCATTAGCGATGCCGTTGCGTGTGACACCGATAAGCAATTTTACATCGTTGCAAAAACGTGCAAAATCGCTAATCGGCGACATGGGGGTCCATTCTTAAAAATCGTTACTGCAGCAGTAACGAAGTTGTTCCTCGTTCCTGCGGCAGCACACATCGCTCCGTGTGACGCCGCAGGAACGAGGAAGCTTTCCTTACCTGCCTCCAGGCCGCTATGCGGAAGGAAGGAGGTGGGCGGGATGTTACGTCCCGCTCAGCTCCGCCCCTCCGCTGCTATTGGGCGGCTGTTCAGTGACGCTTCAGTGACGTCGCTGTGACGCCGCACGTACCGCCCGCTTAGAAAGGAGGCGGTTCGCCCGTCACAGCGACGTCGCCGGACAGGTAAGTATGTGTGACGGCTGTTGTGCGACACGGGCAGCGATTTGCCCGTGTCGCGCAACAGATGGGGGCGGGTACCCACACTAGCGATATCGGGACCGATATCGCAGTCTGTAAAGTAGCCTTAAGTGCCTGTCTATAACAGGATAAGAGAGTTGATGTTTTGTGCAAAACATGAGAACAGAACAAAATCATCAGAAGGGTTGTTGTTGTGAGCCCGTCCACCACTGGTTGTGAACCCCCTGTGTCCTGTCCCCTGCGCCCTGTGTCCTGCCCCCTGTGTCTTGCCCCCTGTGTCCTGCCCCCTGCATCCTGTGTCCTGCCCCCTGCGTTCTGCGATCCCCATAATAAAGGTTATTGGGGCATTTTGTTTATATTTATTGTACATAGTTTTTGTCTCAGGCTGTATGACACCAGACGCGGCCACCATCACATCTCCAGGGGTCTCTCCCGGATTTCTAAATATTCAGTTTTTATTTTTTTCAATATCTGTCACTCAGTTTCCCCCGAATCCTCGGTGGCCGATCTGCGGCTCCAGAGCTGTGAATTGGGGGCGGCATCGATCACCCATTTGCCTTTTATAGAACTAAGTCCTCTGCTTTGTAACTAGACGTGAAAACTGAGTCCTCTGTGCGCCGCTGTTTTCAGCTGATGATGATCAGAATGGAACGTCCATGTCTGTTCTCACTGTGGTGACATCATAGGTTTATGACATCATGGAATATGCAAATTATAGCCGACCACACCGATGACTACATAAAGGGGCGACACTCACTTTCCTAGGTCATCACTTTGTGATGTCACAATGATCAAAGGGTCTAAAAATCCGCTCCTGAGATCCTAACAGCCATTATACTTCATAAAGCAACAGGACGATGGACCGAGCTACGCAAGCAAGAAAGAAGAAAGAGGAGCCCTTAGAAAAGAAACCGTGGAGTCCCTGGATTATACACCGTGGAGCCCCTGGATTATACACCGTGGAGCCCCTGGATTATACACCGTGGAGTCCCTGGATTATACACCGTGGAGTCCCTGGATTATACACCGTGGAGTCCCTGGATTATACACCGTGGAGTCCCTGGATTATACACCGTGGAGTCCCTGGATTATACACCGTGGAGCCCCTGGATGGAGTCCCTGGATTATACACCGTGGAGTCCCTGGATTATACACCGTTGAGCCCTGCGCCTTTACTGCCTTTTTGGGTAGTAACCAGGATAGGAACGCCCCACAACGCAGGACCGGGAGCATCGTGAGAACCTGGTGACCGTATCACTGCTCGTTATCCGCTAATGTCATGTAAACCTTTGCTGGGCAATTTATCAAGGCTGGGGCTTTTCTGCGCCGACCTTCATGACGCGCCCCCTGGAGTAAGATCTGTCAGGGATATTTTACACCAGTTTTGCGCCCTTTATTATACTAAGCTCTGCTACTTTTTATTTAAAAAGATGAAAGAGCCGGGGTGAAAAGTGATCACATGTAAGGTGTGCGGGACGTTTTCAGGATTTCAGACAGTTTTACAACCCTTTTCTGGTGCTGGTCCCCCTGACCTAAAATCGGCAGCCTCATAAAGTGTATCGTATATGGAGATGTCGAGTTCTGGTCAGGGTTGTGTCCAAGAGGCCACGAAAGAAGAAACTAATTATAATTATGGTTATAAGTTTGTTAATTTGTACAGATTTGTGTTAGTATTGATAGTTGGGGTTTATTTCAGTTAGGGTTGTTTTGGGGTCACTAGCCTCAAGCTCGCTCCTCCGGCCAGCAGCTACTCTGTAGAAGCAACCCTGGGCCTGTGGTAAGGCTTTATCCCTGCTAAGGGGTGTAATGGTGACGATCAGGGTTCCTATGGAACCTACAGAATGGAGTGGCTTGTGTGGAGTCTGTCAGAGGAAGCCTTATGAGCTGATGGCCTTAGACAGACCCCAACATTTAGGAAGATAAGCTTTTGTTAGTTTTTTTTACAATAAGGGATAATACAACCGCTCCAGTATTAAGCTCCTAATTCCCTTTGTGTAAAGGACATTTTTACAGTGTGAGCGATGAGATGATGGATCTCTCCGCTGCATTATCTTACGGTCATGGAGGCCTGTGCGCCTTTCTTGTCTTGACTATTTGCAGGTTATTGGCACTAGGTTATGGGACGTTGATCCAGGGAACTAGTCTGATTGCCCTATGTGGAGTCGGGAAGGAATTTTTCCCCTAATATGGGGCAATTGTCTTTTGCCTCATGGGGTTTTCGCCTTCCTCTGGATCAACACATTAACTTTTAGGCTGAACTTGTGTCTTTCAACCTTAAGGCTATGAAGCTGTCCCTCTATTGAGGTTCAAAGGTCTATGCCAGGGTTCCTTTGGAGTGTTTTGCTCCACGTCTGTGCCAGGAAGCCTTTTTGAGCCAATTGCCTCAGAATTCTTTATTTAGGAAAGTAGTAATTAGTTAGATTTTATTTTGGTGAGGGTTGGCTTTTGTGTACCCGCTCTAGCATTAAGCTCGCTCCTCCGGCCAGCAGCTACTCTGTGGATGCAATCCTGGCTCTGTGATAAGTCTTTATCACTGTATAGGGGTGCAAGATTGAAATCTAGGGTTCCTTTGGAACCTGAAGGATAGAGAAGCTAGTGCCAAGTCTGTCTGAGGAAGCCTTTTTCCTTCAACGGTGTGAGCAATGAGATGATGGATCTCTCCGCCACATTATCTTACGGTCATGGAGGCCTGTGCGCTTTTCTTGACCATTTGCAGGTTATTGGCACTAGATTATGGGACGTTGATCCAGGGAACTAGTCTGATTGCCGTATGTGGAGTCGGGAAGGAATTTTTCCCCTAATATGGGGCAATTGTCTTTTGCCTCATGGGGTTTTCGCCTTCCTCTGGATCAACACATTAGCTTTTAGGCTGAACTCGTGTCTTTCAACCTTAAGGCTATGAAGCTGTTCCTGGGGCCGATGGCCTCAGACAGATCCCAACATTCAGGGAAAAAAGGTTTAGTTAAAGAGGGAGAAATTAAAAGTAAAGCTCCAGAAACATAAACTAAAATCCCCAAAAATGTATAAGTTCCAAATAATATAATATAGAGCAAAAGTATTATCCTGTACGGTCCCATGTCAGTGCATTAGTCTGTGATCTGGGCAGATAAATGCTGTTGCTCTTGTATATTAAATTGGAAATTTTGGGGAATTTTAGTTTTTTTTCTGTAGCTTTGCTGTTAATTTTAGGGTAGGGACTCGCAAGACATGAGGACCCTTGACGTGGGTTGCGAGCTTTGTGTATTTTGGCCAAAATATCAACCAATGCCACAGAAATTATATATTTTTTTCATGTTATATTTATTTGTATACAGGCGCTGGGCTCTTCATGTGTGTGACCAGCGCCCTATACAAGCCTTATCTAATACTGAGCAGTCGCCCCCTCCATGAATCGGGAGGTTGTGAGTGGTGGTCTCATCAGTATTTTGCCTCCATCTTTAGTGCAGTATTTTCTGTGACCCGGGCAGGTAAATTCCGCTGCCCCTATTTTTGCTATATTGCACTTATGAAATTTTAGGAAATTTTAATTTCTTATTCTGTGGCTTTTGCTTTTAATTTTAGCAAAGTGACTAACAAAGCAATGAGGACCCTTGACAGTTGTGTTTTTTGGCCAAAATATCGACCAATACCTCATATATTAATTATCTATATATATAATTGCCTTATTCTGTCTGTCTGTCTTGCTCCAAAGTTGTGTCCTTACAGTGACAACCGGCGGATTGGCTGCTGGGCTCGGCCTGGCCACGCCCCCCCACACGGATTGGCCGCTCGGCTCGGCCTGGCCTCGCCCCCCCATGGATTGGCCGCTCGGCCTGGCCCCGCCCCCGCATGGATTAATCGTTTGGCCCGCCCCCAGGCCACGCCCCACACGTGATGCCCGCTAGGCCATGCCCCCCGCACGCGATGCCCACTAGGCCACGCCCCCGCACGTGATGCCCGCTAGGCCACGCCCCCTCACACTATGCCCGCTAGGCCACGCCCCCTCACACTATTCCAGCTCCGCCACGCCCCCTCACACTATGCCCGCCGGCCACGCCCCCTCACACTATGCCCGCTCGGCCACGCCCCCTCACACGTTGGGCACCTGTACATCTCCCCCCCAGGACTACTCCTCCCATTATACTCCTCTTTCCCCAGGACTACTCCTCCCATTATACTCCTCTTTCCCCAGGACTACTCCTCCCATTATACTCCTCCTATTATAATCCTCCTATTATACTCCTCTCTGAGGGGTTCGCAGCATGGGGGCAGCATGGGGGATGGAGCACGATAGGGAGTGCAGCATGGGGGATGGAGCACGATGAGGAGTGCAGCTTGGTGGATGGAGCACGATGGGGGGTGGCCAGAATGGGGGGAAGAAAAACGATGGGGGGTGCGCAGCATGGGGGGTGGACCACGATGGGGGGTGCAGCATGGGGGATGGAGCACAATGGGGGGTGCGCAGCATGGGGGATGGAGCACGATGAGGATGCGCAGCATGGGGGGTGGACCACGATGGGGGGTGCAGCATGGGGGATGGAGCACAATGGGGGGTGCGCAGCATGGGGGATGGAGCACGAAGAGGATGCGCAGCATGGGGGGAGGAGCACGATGGGGGGTGCGCAGCATGGGGGGTGGACCACTATGGGGGGTGAACACCTCCCCCCAAAACACACACGCACCGCACAACACACCACACACACACTGGGAACCACAAACACCGCCCTACACAGACACCCACACACACAGACAACGCCGCACACACACAACACCCAACACACAAACACCGCGGCACACAGAAATATACGCACATACCGCGCAACACACACATTGCACAAAACATACCTCCCCCCAAAACACACACACGCACCCCACACACACACACCCAAACACACATGCCTACACACACACACACCCACACAAACCGCGCAACACACACAGCACCACACACACACAATGCTGCAGACACACAGCGCTCCACATACAACACAACACACAACGCAACACACATACAACACCGCTCTCTCACCCCCCCCCCACACCCAGACAACACCCAGAACATGTACAGCGCCCTACACAAACACTTGGCAACTACACACAACATCTATATATATAACAAAAATCATACATTACCTACACAATACGTAAGTTCTAGAATACCCGATGCGTTCGAATCGGGCCACCTTCTAGTATACTATATATTGTTTTGCACATTTTATATATATATATATATATATATATATATATATATGTACTAGCTGTAGTACCCGGCGTTGCCCGGGATAGTAACTGTCTCTATGCCTCTCTCCCACTATCCCTCTCTTGCAGTCTCTGTTTGTCTGTCTCTTTGTCTCTCTCTATCTGTCTCTTTGTCTCTTTCCCTGTCTGTCTCTTTCCCTGTCTGTCTCTTTCCCTGTCTGTTTCTGTCTTTCTGTCTCATTCTCTCTTTCTCTTTGTCTGCCTCTTTCCCTGTCTGCCACTTTCTCCTCTTGTTTGTCTCTCTGTCTGTGTCTCCACCG
>NC_134359.1:287212512-287215012 GCF_048569485.1 Anomaloglossus baeobatrachus | reverse complement strand
TAGATAGATAGATAGATAGGGGGATAGATAGAGGGATAGATAGATAGATAGATAGATAGATAGAGGGATAGATAGATAGATAGATAGATAGAGGGATAGATAGATAGATAGATAGATAGAGGGATAGATAGATAGAGGGATAGATAGATAGATAGATAGATAGAGGGATAGATAGATAGATAGAGGGATAGATAGATAGATAGATAGATAGATAGATAGATAGATAGATAGATAGATAGATAGATAGAGGGATAGATAGATAGATAGATAGAGGGATAGATAGATAGAGGGATAGATAGATAGATAGATAGATAGATAGATAGATAGAGGGATAGATAGATAGATAGATAGATAGATAGAGGGATAGATAGATAGATAGATAGATAGAGGGATAGATAGATAGATAGATAGATAGAGGGATAGATAGATAGATAGATAGATAGATAGATAGATAGATAGATAGATAGATAGAGGGATAGATAGATAGATAGATAGATAGATAGAGGGATAGATAGATAGATAGAGGGATAGATAGATAGATAGATAGATAGATAGATAGATAGATAGAGGGATAGATAGATAGATAGATAGAGGGATAGATAGATAGATAGAGGGATAGATAGATAGATAGATAGATAGATAGATAGATAGATAGATAGAGGGATAGATAGAGGGATAGATAGATAGATAGAGGGATAGATAGATAGATAGATAGATAGATAGATAGATAGGGGGATAGATAGAGGGATAGATAGATAGATAGATAGATAGATAGATAGATAGATAGAGGGATAGATAGATAGATAGATAGATAGATAGATAGATAGATAGATAGAGGGATAGATAGATAGATAGATAGATAGAGGGATAGATAGATAGATAGATAGATAGATAGATAGATAGATAGATAGATAGAGGGATAGATAGATAGATAGATAGATAGATAGATAGATAGATAGATAGATAGATAGATAGAGGGATAGAGGGATAGATAGATAGATAGATAGAGGGATAGATAGATAGATAGATAGATAGATAGATAGATAGATAGAGGGATAGATAGATAGATAGATAGATAGAGGGATAGATAGATAGAGGGATAGATAGATAGATAGATAGATAGATAGATAGATAGATAGATAGATAGATAGATAGATAGAGGGATAGATAGATAGATAGATAGATAGAGGGATAGATAGATAGATAGATAGAGGGATAGATAGCTAGATAGATAGAGGGATAGATAGATAGAGGGATAGATAGATAGATAGATAGATAGATAGAGGGATAGATAGATAGATAGATAGATAGATAGATAGATAGATAGATAGATAGATAGATAGGGTACTGGTTCTTGTAGTGCCAGGAATCCTATTAGGACATTCCACACAGGTTTTATGGATAGCTGGAGATACTGGTAGGTCTGGCTATCCACATACCTCTGCTCATTGAGTGTGTCTCATATGTCAATATGGAGATTGGTTGTTTGACATATGGTCAGTGTGGGGAGGTTGTGTTGTCTCCAACAAGGAATCCTCTGAGAGAAAGATGATTCCCTGACCAGGAACAAGTGTATGAAGGTTGTGATACCTCCGGAAGGAACCTCTGGAGAGCGGCGTGTTTACTGACTGAGGTCAGTAAGTGGAGACTGAAATAGATATATAAATAGATAGATAGATAGATAGATAGAGGGATAGATAGAGGGATAGATAGATAGATAGATAGATAGATAGAGGGATAGATAGAGGGATAGATAGATAGATAGATAGATAGATAGATAGATAGATAGATAGATAGATAGAGGGATAGATAGATAGATAGATAGATAGATAGGGGGATAGATAGAGGGATAGATAGATAGATAGATAGATAGATAGATAGATAGATAGATAGATAGATAGATAGATAGATAGATAGAGGGATAGATAGATAGATAGATAGATAGAGGGATAGATAGATAGATAGATAGATAGATAGATAGATAGATAGATAGAGGGATAGATAGATAGATAGATAGATAGATAGATAGATAGATAGAGGGATAGATAGATAGAGGGATAGATAGATAGATAGATAGATAGAGGGATAGATAGATAGATAGAGGGATAGATAGATAGATAGATAGAGGGATAGATAGATAGATAGATAGATAGAGGGATAGATAGATAGAGGGATAGATAGATAAATAGATAGATAGAGGGATAGATAGATAGATAGATAGATAGAGGGATAGATAGATAGATAGATAGATAGATAGATAGATAGATAGATAGATAGATAGATAGAGGGATAGATAGATAGATAGATAGATAGATAGATAGATAGATAGAGGGATAGATAGATAGAGGGATAGATAGATAGATAGATAGATAGATAGAGGGATAGATAGATAGATAGATAGATAGATAGATAGATAGATAGATAGATAGATAGAGGGATAGATAGATAGATAGATAGATAGAGGGATAGATAGATAGATAGATAGAGGGATAGATAGATA
>NC_134359.1:287197512-287205012 GCF_048569485.1 Anomaloglossus baeobatrachus | reverse complement strand
AGAGGGATAGAGGGATAGATAGATAGATAGATAGATAGATAGATAGGGGGATAGATAGAGGGATAGATAGATAGATAGATAGATAGATAGATAGATAGAGGGATAGATAGATAGATAGATAGATAGATAGATAGATAGATAGAGGGATAGATAGATAGATAGATAGATAGATAGATAGATAGATAGAGGGATAGATAGATAGATAGATAGATAGAGGGATAGATAGATAGATAGATAGATAGATAGAGGGATAGATAGATAGATAGAGGGATAGATAGATAGATAGATAGATAGATAGATAGATAGATAGATAGAGGGATAGATAGATAGATAGATAGATAGATAGATAGATAGATAGATAGATAGATAGATAGATAGATAGAGGGATAGATAGATAGATAGATAGAGGGATAGATAGATAGATAGATAGAGGGATAGATAGATAGATAGATAGATAGATAGAGGGATAGATAGATAGATAGATAGATAGAGGGATAGATAGATAGATAGATAGAGGGATAGATAGATAGATAGATAGATAGATAGAGGGATAGATAGAGGGATAGATAGTGTCACGAACAGCCGGGGAAGTCCCTCAGAAATCCGCAGCTGTTCACTGATTCGTTACACACGACTACTCTCTAGCGCCCCCCTTGTCTGCAGGCCACTTTTGGTACTGCAGTACAATGCATAAGATGAGGCTGCTGAGCTGATAATGCCAAATATTGGAGGTCTCACAGCAAGGGTAAATGTATATCTCTGATTCCTGCTAATGGAATATTTATATACCTCGGTACCCTTAATGATAGCACTCCAATAATTCTATGCAATAACAATTACGCTGCCACCACCCAGACTTTCTACAGGTAGCTGGGAACCCGTTTCAGATAGCATAAGGCCCTTCGGGGTTTTGGATTCGTATATAAAGCATAAGGAAAGAAACTCTTAAATTTTTATATATTTAATCCGAAAATAGGCAGTGTTTAAAGAATATACAAGAAGTTACAAAAGGGAACAATACACATTACGGCATAACAGTTACATTAAAATAAAAGGTATAAACGTGAAACTTACTAAGCTTCTGCCATAGAAGTGACGTCTGCTTATGGAGGGAGGGAGCTCCAAGAGATGTTAGAATCGGCCAGCATCACCCTTCATGATGCCCTCCTCGTGCTGACTGCCCCCCCAGACAGGAACTGTCTCTTATGCTCTTGCTAGCCCCCCTTGCCTGTGACATCATTTTACAGTCACTTGTGGGCTGTGCTCTGATGTTCACAGAGTTCCATAATTCTAGGGTTTTTCATATCTTTGCTCCTGGGTCACACAGGTGAAAGATATTAGCGTCATATTTAATATCTCGATTTTACAGTTACATTGATACCAAACACAACACCTCTAGCACAATTTTACTGGCCAATACTAATTTGTCGTGATTCCGTCGATCTCCTCGTCAGGTGAGACGGTGCGCTGGGTTCCGCACGAAGCAGGGATTCTGGCAATGTGTTTTTCATCTTTCTAGCATTAAAGTCGCACTTCAAAACCTGCTTTGGGAGTTTTCCCGCCAATATTACAAAGAACTGTCTTTCTCTGCAGCTTTTGGCTTTTCTTCTACCATCACCCAAAGTCATAAATACCTTAAGCTTCCAGGTCAATCAGATAATCGTCATGACGATCTCTGGCTGATGGTGGACAGGAGGGGGATGGAGACCCTTCAATAGTTCTACATGACACCTCCCCCTTTTTGAGGTAGCATGGGAGATTGATTTGCCAATCGTCTCCTAAGCCTACCTCGCTGGCATCCCCCTGCCGGGACAGCCCATCAGCGTTGCCATGCTCAACACCCTTCCTGTGTTGAATGGTAAAGTCATACTGCTGTAGTGCCAAGCTCCACCGCAGTAGCTTACCATTGTCGCCGGCCACCCGATGTAGCCAGCTGAGAGGGTTGTGGTCTGTCACTATGGTGAAGTTGCGTCCATATAGGTAGGGCTGCAGTTTCCGCAGGGCCCACACTATAGAGAGGCACTCCTTCTCCACAGTGGCGTAGGCCACTTCCCGGGGTAAGAGCTTGCGGCTGAGAAACATCACCGGATGCTCTTCTCCCTTCCCATTTACCTGGCTGAGTACTGCACCAAGGCCAAACGCACTGGCATCTGTCTGAACTATGAACCGTCGGGTGAAGTCCGGGGCTTGTAGGATTGGGGAACTGGCGAGGGCAGCTTTTAGTGCCCTGAAGGACCGTTCACAGTCATCTGTCCAGGTGACTACTTGCGGTAGCTTCTTTTTGGTGAGGTCCGTCAACGGCTTAGCAAGAGCACTATAGTTAGGAACGAACTTCCTATAGTACCCTGCCGTACCCAAGAAGGACATCACCTGCTTCTTTGACTTGGGGGTAGGCCAGGAGGTGATGGCATCAACCTTCCCTGGCTCTGGTTTCAGGGTCCCGCCACCCACTCTGTGTCCAAGGTACTGTACCTCCGTCATGCCGATCTGACACTTCCCTGGCTTTATAGTCAGACCAGCGCTTTGGATCCGCCTGAGCACCTGCTCCAGGTGCCCCAGGTGTTCCTCCCAAGTGGGACTAAAGATGGCAATGTCATCCAGGTAAGCTACTGCAAACCCTCCTAGTCCCTCGAGCAGCTGGTCGACCAATCGCTGGAAAGTGGCAGGAGCATTTCTCATGCCAAAGGGCATGACGAGGGATTCATACAGCCCGAATGGGGTGATGAAGGCGGACCTTTCCTGTGCTTCCTTGGACATAGGAATCTGCCAGTACCCTCGACTCAGGTCCATGATGGTCAGGTACTGGGCCCCGGCTAAGCAATCCAGTAACTCGTCGATGCGTGGCATTGGGTACGCATCGGGTGCTGTGATTGCATTTAGCCTCCTGTAGTCCACACAAAACCGGGTTGTCCGGTCCTTTTTGGGAACCAAGACTACAGGCGAGGCCCATGCACTTTTGGACCTCTGGATCACTCCCAGGACTAGCATTTCATCGATCTCCCTTTTTATGTCCTTTTGTACCTCTAGAGAGACACGGTATGGGGGTTGACGAACTGGGGAATGACTCCCGGTGTCCACCTGGTGGGTGGCTAGGGATGTCTTCCCTGGGACATTCGTGAAGGTCATCAGGTAGGGCCGGAATACCTCCCGCAGCTGGGACTTTTGGTCCAAGGATAGCTGTGGGTTGAATGCCGCCTCCTCGATAGACCCTCCATCCCGGGCTGAGGCGAGCAAGTCCACCAAGACTTCACTTTCGCCTTCCTCGGGAAGACTACACACAGGAAGAGCAAAGGCTTCCCTGTCATGATGAGCTTTCATCATGTTGACATGGAAGACCTTTTGCCTCTTCCTGGCATGGTCGATGGTGACCACATAGTTTACGTCATTGAGGCGCTGATGCACCAGGTATGGACCCTCCCAGGCCGCCTGAAGCTTGTTCTGGGTCATTGGGACCAGGACCCACACCTTCTGACCCACTTCATACACCCGCTCTCGAGCGTGTTGGTCGTACCATCGCTTCTGGCTGGCCTGGGCTTGCGCCATATTCTCATGCACCATCTGCGTCATTGACTGCATTTTGTCACGGAGCCGAATGACATACTCCACAACGGACACTTCTGGGGAATTCAGTTCCTCTTCCCAGGATTCCCTTACCAGACCAAGAGGCCCCCGGACTCGTCTGCCATACAGGAGCTCGAAGGGGGAAAACCCCGTTGAGGCCTGTGGTACCTCTCTGTAGGCAAACAGCAGGTGTGAGAGATACCGCTCCCAGTCGCGTCCATGTGACTCAACCAGCATCTTAAGCATCTGCTTAAGTGTACCATTAAATCGCTCACACAAACCATTGGTCTGTGGGTGATAAGCGCTTGATATCAGATGCCGCACCTGCATTTTCTTACAGAGAGCCTCCATTAGACGAGACATGAACTGAGTCCCCTGGTCGGTAAGCATCTCCCTGGGAAATCCTACTCGGGAGAATATGGTCAAGAGGGCATCTGCCACCTTATCGGCTCTAACTGAGGACAGAGCCACTGCCTCCGGATACCGGGTAGCATAGTCTACCACAGTAAGGACGAACCGTTTTCCAGAGCTGCTGGGGACGGCCAGAGGCCCGACAATGTCCACAGCGACCCTCTGGAAAGGCTCCTCTATCACCGGCAAAGAGATCAGGGGAGCTTTGGGAGCAGGCCCTGACTTTCCCACTCTTTGACATGTGATACAGGAGCGGCAGTAGTTGGCAACATCTGTCCCCATTTTGGGCCAATAGAAGTGGTGAGACAGCCGGGCCTTGGTTTTGCTAACCCCCAAGTGTCCGGCGAGTGGGATCTCATGGGCAATCCGCAGCAACTCACTCCTAAAGCGGTGAGGCACCACCAGCTGTTTTTCCTTCAGCCACTCTTGTTGGGGGTTACAGGGAATTGTCTCCCGGTACAACTTTCCCTGGTCCCAGAATACCCTCTCCTTATCGGTCTCGGAGGAGGGCTTCTCTGCGAGGTCCCTTAACGTCTCTAGACTGGCATCAGTTCGTAGAGCCACCTGAAACTCTTGGCTAGAGGCAGCCAAAAGTGACGTTAAGGTTCCAACCTCACCGGGACCCTCTGGGACCTGCTCTGGGTCCATCACCAGTTCCGTTATCCCTCTGGGTGAAGAGGTGTCAGAAGGCAGGGTTTCATTTGCGTTCTGGGCACTCTGACTGCGGGTGACAGCACCGATGAAGGCTGTCTCCCCGGGGAATAACCACTCTTCCCCATCAGCCTGACAGGTACTACTGGCTGTGTCACTGTCCGCTGTGACACTGCTCAGCTGCATTTGACCACTGTCCTCGTGGTTCTCATGTCTGCCTCCATCTCTGTCAGCACAGACACTTGCTACCTTGGGGTCGTCCTCAGCCACGTCACCCTGCCGCGTGGCATGGCTGAGTTCCCCTGTACAAATCTCCACATTATTACCATGCACAACATTTGTAATTACGTTCTGGGTATCCGCATTCGGGTCGCATGACTTATCAACAACATTTGCATCACATGATTTAACAACATTTGCATCACATGACTGATCAACAACATTTGTATCACATGACTTTTTGGATTCGGGAGGATCATCAGGGAGAAATTGTGCAACTAATCGCCCCAGATCAGTCCCCAATAAAACATTGGTTGGTAGATGTTCATCCACCCCCACTTCCCTCAACCCTCTCCCAGCACCCCAGTCGAGGGGAATCAGGGCCATTGGGAAGGAGTGGTGGACACCCCCCGCCAAGGCGACAGTCAGGAGTTTTCCCGGGATAAAGTTTTCAGGGGGTACCAGTTCAGGGCGGACCAGTGTTCTGTCGGCCCCAGTGTCCTTGAGCCCCACAGTGGGGGTTCCGCCTACGGTGACGGGGTGTAGGTTTTCGCAGGCCCTACCACCCGCCTTCCTTGCCAAAAGGACAGTTCCAGTGGGCCCTTGGGCCTTGGATGTGGGGTTCCTCTTCTGCCTCTCTGGGCAACCAGAGCTGAGGTGTCCAGGCAGGTTGCAGGAAAAACACCTGCGAGTGTCAGAGGTGGGCCGGGCACTGGTGGATGAAACAGGACCTACGGGAGGTCGGCTGGTAGGGGCAGGGGTGGTTGTAGTTGTCATCTTACCCCCTTTCCAGCTAGTGGTGGACGGCTTCCGCACCTCCGATGCACGGTTGGCCACATAGGCGTCGGCAATCTGGGCTGCTTTTGAGGCCTCCTTGGGCTCTCGGTCCATAACAAACTGTCGAACCTCCACAGGACAGACATGTAGGAGTTGGTCCTTCACCATGAGGTCCTTTAACTCCTCAAAGGTTGTAACGGACAGTCCTTGGATCCACTGGTCAAAGGTGCGCTGGAGCCCACCCTCCAAATCGCTGTAGCTGTCATGAGGTCCGAGCTGGAGGGTCCGGAATTTTTTTCGGTACACCTCCGGAGTCAGCTGATACTTCCGTACTAGGGCCTGCTTTATGGCCCCATAGTCTCCACTCTGCTCTTGAGGGAGACTGGCAAACGCGTCCAGGGCCTTGCCTCGCAGCCCTGGGGTTAAGTATTGTGCCCATTGTGTTGAGGGCAACTGGTACTGCAAGCAAGTCTTTTCAAATCCCCTCAGAAAGGTGTCCAAATCCCCGTCCTTTTCCATCACAAGAAAGTGCTCCGGTCGGGGCTTAAAGCTGCTGGCATTATTGGACTCACCGTTTAGTGAGGAAGATGTCTGCTGCCGGGCTTTGAGGATATTCAATTCATGGTCTCTCTGGGCTTGGCGCTCTCGCTCGGCTCTCTCAGCCTCTCGCTCGGCCTGAGCCTGGCGCTCGGCTCTCTCAGCCTCTCGCTCGGCTCTCTCAGCCTCTCGCTCGGCTCTCTCAGCCTCTCGATATTGCTGAATGAGGCTTAGCCGTCCCTGCCGGTCATCTGCAGCGAATTGTTGTAGAGCCATCTTCAGGAAAGAGTCCATGTTGCCTCGGTCACTGCTCTGGCTTGCAGTTGATGGTGGGGACTCTGCAGAAGCACTATCCTGGGCTTGGCTTGCCTCCTCTTCTCCAGCACTGGGGGAATGAACGTGCTCTGCGTCCCATTGTAAAAGTTCTTTAATGAGGTCTTGCCTCGTTTTGCCATGGCCATCAATCAACTTGGATCTGCAGAGTGCAGCAAGAACTTCCTTCTTCTGCTGATTGTACCAGGCTTCTGACACAGCCTCCATAATTGCCAAATAAAAGATAGGATAGAAAACAAGAGAGAAGGGGAGGGGGTAACTGCTACACGTACAGTATTGTTCCAGGTATATTTAAACACTGAGTTCAATCCTCAAAACTTTTGCAAGTTTTTAGTGACAGGGATGATTGCTCAAACCAGATCACTAATGCTTTATATATCCCACCGCTGCCACCAATTTGTCACGAACAGCCGGGGAAGTCCCTCAGAAATCCGCAGCTGTTCACTGATTCGTTACACACGACTACTCTCTAGCGCCCCCCTTGTCTGCAGGCCACTTTTGGTACTGCAGTACAATGCATAAGATGAGGCTGCTGAGCTGATAATGCCAAATATTGGAGGTCTCACAGCAAGGGTAAATGTATATCTCTGATTCCTGCTAATGGAATATTTATATACCTCGGTACCCTTAATGATAGCACTCCAATAATTCTATGCAATAACAATTACGCTGCCACCACCCAGACTTTCTACAGGTAGCTGGGAACCCGTTTCAGATAGCATAAGGCCCTTCGGGGTTTTGGATTCGTATATAAAGCATAAGGAAAGAAACTCTTAAATTTTTATATATTTAATCCGAAAATAGGCAGTGTTTAAAGAATATACAAGAAGTTACAAAAGGGAACAATACACATTACGGCATAACAGTTACATTAAAATAAAAGGTATAAACGTGAAACTTACTAAGCTTCTGCCATAGAAGTGACGTCTGCTTATGGAGGGAGGGAGCTCCAAGAGATGTTAGAATCGGCCAGCATCACCCTTCATGATGCCCTCCTCGTGCTGACTGCCC
>NC_134359.1:287187512-287195012 GCF_048569485.1 Anomaloglossus baeobatrachus | reverse complement strand
AGATAGATAGATAGAGGGATAGATAGATAGATAGATAGATAGATAGATAGATAGATAGATAGATAGATAGATAGATAGAGGGATAGATAGATAGATAGATAGATAGAGGGATAGATAGATAGATAGATAGATAGAGGGATAGATAGATAGATAGAGGGATAGATAGATAGATAGATAGATAGATAGAGGGATAGATAGATAGATAGATAGAGGGATAGATAGATAGATAGATAGAGGGATAGATAGATAGATAGATAGATAGATAGATAGATAGAGGGATAGATAGAGGGATAGATAGATAGATAGATAGATAGATAGATAGAGGGATAGATAGATAGATAGATAGATAGATAGATAGAGGGATAGATAGATAGATAGATAGAGGGATAGATAGATAGATATAGGGATAGATAGATAGATAGATAGATAGATAGATAGATAGAGGGATAGATAGATAGATAGAGGGATAGATAGATAGATAGATAGATAGATAGAGGGATAGATAGATAGATAGATAGATAGATAGATAGATAGATAGATAGAGGGTGTGAGATAAATCCTGGGATATGAAGAGGAATTATGACTAGAAGTCATAATTGCTCTCATCACTCCCTGGCAGTGCCCCCCTCCCTTCTTGTGCTCAAATGTCCAGCATCTGTGAAGGTGTCACATCCCACTTACACCTCCATGGCCATCTCCTGTGATATGGAGATGAGATGATGTGCGGACAATGGACACAGGATGGCTCCCTGCCGTCACCCTGTAACAAGAGTTGTATCTCATTAGCAAGGCTTGGAAGTAGCCAGACAGAACGACTCCAGTAAAAAATGGTTCATATCTCGCAAGCCATATCTCCGATAAATATGGCAACCATAAAAATGGTGTTTGCGCAGGCGGACGATGCTGGCACACCTTTTTTATGGAAGGGGGAGCTTGGGAAATACCCCAGGCGTGATATCAGCCATATGGGAACTCGTAGACAGGTCATGAGTCCCCTCGTTCTGTAGCTAAATTCATAACTGTCACAATGAGAGCATTGGCGTCCGCCTACGACGCTCCCAGGCAAAGTTATGGCCCATATTCCATGTTGTGAATTTGTCCATAACTCCAGCCAGGGGTGGAGCAGTGCTCCCTGTGAGGTCACTAAGGTAGGAGGGGACCTGGATTTGCCCAGGTTGATAACCCTGCTTCGGCCATTTTCCAGGGTTCTTCTCGCTGGGGGCACGTGTAGGAAACATCTGTGGGAGTTCCTAGAAACCTGGTCTACAGCGCCCCCCTGTGGCCAGACGCAACAAGGTAACCGCTGGAACTGTGTATGCCTGTTTGTAACCCATGCTTTGATTGTAACTGTACTCTGACATAACTGTATATTCTGTAGATTCCCTATTGTATATATTGTAGTTTCTAGTGTGCTTTAGGCGATTAAATTATATAATTAATCTTGGGCTGTTCTGTTATCTCGATCTTGAATCCCACGTCTGTGTGTTCGGCTAATAGTTACCGTGAAGCGGTTGGTGGCAGCGAGTTGTGCCAAGGATTATTGTGGGGAGGCCAGTGAGATTCGGGAAGATATTATATATTCCGCCCGCGGAGGTCGGGGGAATATATACCCTTCTCTCGCCGGGGGCCCTTCAATAATCGGCATAAGTAGTATAGCGGCCTCCTTGCTTATTGTCGGGCAATTCCATAATTGGCCTGACTATAAGAGGGGCGCTAGAGAGCGCGTCACGTGCTCTGTCTGTCGGTCGGGAGGTATAAAGTAGGGGTGACCCCCACTTGTTACCCCCCGATTGTGACGTACTGGTAGCCAGCGCGGGGGATTTCTGAGTGACCCCCCCCGGTGGTTTGTGACATATTGGTGGCAAGCGGTGGGATCGAGATAATAGTGTGTGTGAGTGTGAGACCCATACTCCCAGACACTAAAGACTGCCTGCAGCAGCTGTGGCTGCTGGGGTCTTCAGACTAGCTCAACACTAGAGTGTCAGAGTGCAGATACTGTAAGGTGTGTGGAGGCATCAGGTGTCAGTTCTGTGTCAGTGACCAAAAGTCTGCAAGAATGGCTGAGAGCACCAGGAGCAAAGCCAAAGGAATGGCCGATGCTCAGGCCAGAGACGATGAGGAGGTTGTCCACGAGTCCTCCAGGAGCTCGACGCCAGAAAACAGCTCTGCAGAGGACATTGCACAACCGGGCACTGCTGGACAAGATGAGGAGCAGCTCGCCCAAGGGTCCTCAACGAGCCAGACGCCAGCCCTCCGCTCTGCAATGGACAGTGAAGCACCAGGCTCCGCAGCGGGCCGCAGATCACCACGTGCCATTCCACCGAGCCTGGGAGGCTCGGATAGCCTTCTTCAAATGGCTATGGCCCTACGCCAGGCTGGAGACCAGGAGGGCTACAAGGAACTCATGGCCGAGCGTGAGCGGCAAGCAGCGCGTGAAGAGCGCCAGGCAGAGCGTAACTACCAGCTGCAGCTAGCTCAGCTCCGGCCCTCATCAGCCACCCGTGACCTTCCAGACACCAAACTTCCAAAGGTCCGTGTTGAGGACTTCCCAGTGCTGGAGAAGGATGGAGACTTGGACTCTTTCTTGACTGCTTTTGAACGGACTTGCTTGCAGCATCATCTGAACAAGGACCAGTGGGCCAAATACCTGACCCCCCGTTTAAGGGGTAAGGCCCTGGATATCCTTGGGGACTTGCCTGCTGAGGCGGATCAGGGCTACGACACCATCAAGCGGGCCCTGATCCAACAGTACAACCTCACCCCGGAGTCCTACCGCAAGAAGTTCCGGACGCTGCAGAAGGGACCAAAGGACTCCTGGGCTGACCACCGGCGGGCACTTGCCCGAGCTGCCGACCACTGGACCCAAGGCCTGCAGCTTTCCACCGGACCGGAGATCCTGGACTTGTTCATCACGGAGCAACTCTTGTGGAACTGCCCTGAGGATCTCCGCCAGTTCATCCGAGACCAGAAGCCAAAGGGATCCACGGCTACAGCTGCCCTGGCAGATGACTACACCAACAATCGGGCTCCTGAAGCCAGGAGAGCAGCCACCAGCAGCACCTGGAGAGGGGGTAAGATGAACTCTGCGACTGCCCCACCTGCCCCTAGACTGCAGGGGGTGTCCCCCTCAACTCCCCTCTCCAGGCCCGTGGCAGAACCAAGACGGTGCCACCAGTGCAACCTACCTGGACACTTCAAGGCCATGTGCCCTCAGCGTCCCAAGGCCCCGGCTCCGTCCCCGTCCCAAGGGCCGCCCAAGGTGTATTGTGTGGGTGGGGGTGGTGGTAGGTCCCTGGACAGCTTCCAACCTGTCACCGTCGGCCAGTCTGTGACCATAGGACTGCGAGACAGCGCCTCGGAGGTGACTCTGGTGCGGCCTGAGATGGTGTCCCCCCAAGACTTGATCCCTGGAAAAACCCTCGCTGTCTCCGGGATTGGAGGCATTGACCCGGCGCTGCCTGCTGCTGACATTTATGTGGACTGGGGCGCAGGGCGAGGGGTGAGGGAGGTGGGGGTAACTGATCGGATCCCTGCAAACGTGCTACTTGGGACAGATTTGGGGCAAATAACCTCCCAGTTTGGCCCCGCCCCAAAGGCTGAACCTTCAGCCAGTGCTGACGTGCCTCCGGACAATGATAATGTGTTATCTATGAATGATGTAAGGGAGGAGGGAGTGAACTCTGATATTTCTGCTTGCATAGACACCATAGACACACACTCAGCTGCAGCTGTGACAGGGGAGGGGGTCAGAGAAAGGTGTGACAATGCCTCTACAAGTAACCAGCCTGTGAGCTGGGATCTGTTGCCCTCTGCAGGGATAAGCAGAGAGCAGGGTGCTGCAGGGGGAGGACCAGTGTGTGGGGTGGGGGCTACCACAGCAAATGTGGGGTCCCCAGAGATTTCACAGCGGGGTTCTGTTGCTGCAGGAGGGGAACAGGCAGGTGAGATTGGGGCCGGTCCAGGAGCGGAAGTGCTCCCAGGTAAGATCTCGGTGCAGGGTTCCCCCACAACCGGGGTGTCAGGAAGCCAGGTAGGTCTGCCTGAACCGGCGACTTGGTCAGGAACGGAGGAGGAGCAGGCACGACCCACGGTCGCAGCGGCTGTGGCCGCTGTCACCCGCAGTGGGAGTGCTGGAAGCCAAGGGGCCTCCCGGAGGTCCGATAGCTCTTCCCCTTCTGACCAAGTGGCAGCCGAGTCAGGTGGAGGCCAGGACACAGGTCCCGGGGTACTGACCGAAGATGTGACAGTCTCGTCGATTCTGGCCACATCTAGTCAGGGGTTTCAGGCAGCGTTAGAAGCTGACGACAGCCTGAAAGCTCTAAAGGAGCAGGCGGCACAGCCTCCCTCGGACTCGGACCCGGAGCGAGTGGTCTGGGACCAAGGACGGCTGTACCGGGCCACGGTCCAGCAGGGTTCACCGGAGGCGTGGCCCAGGGACCGACCGTTGGTGGTACCCTATCCGTTCCGGACGGAGTTGTTGCGGATCGCACATGAGATTCCGATGGCCGGACACCTAGGGATCGCTAAGACCAAGGCCAGGTTAAACCAGCATTTCTACTGGCCAAAAATGGGGGCCGATGTGGATGCCTACTGCCGTTCGTGTGAAACCTGTCAGAGAGTGGGGAAGGCGGGGCCACGCCCCAAAGCCCCACTGGTATCTCTGCCCATCATCGATGAGCCTTTCAGGAGGGTGGCTGTGGATCTGGTCGGCCCGCTGGCCATCCCCAGCAGCTCCGGGAAACGCTTCATACTGACGGTAGTGGACTATGCCACCCGGTACCCAGAAGCAGTGGCCTTGTCGTCCATTCGGGCTGACAAGGTGGCCACCGCATTGCTGGAGATTTTCTCCCGAGTGGGTTTTCCCCAGGAAATGCTCACTGACCGGGGGACCCAATTCATGTCCCAGCTGATGGAGGCCCTCTGTAAGCAAGTCCAGGTGCGACATCTGGTGGCCAGCCCGTACCATCCACAGACTAATGGCCTGTGCGAGCGGTTCAATGGCACCTTAAAGCAGATGCTTAAGATGTTGGTCGACTCCCATGGGCGTGACTGGGAGCGGTATCTCCCACACCTGTTATTTGCTTACCGGGAGGTTCCACAGGCCTCAACAGGATTCTCACCGTTTGAGCTCCTGTACGGGCGACGTGTGCGGGGCCCCCTGGCTCTGGTGAAAGAGGCTTGGGAAGGGGATTTGGCCACCCCTGGAGTGTCGGTTATCGAGTATGTCATGCGCTTCCGGGACAAAATGCAGGCCTTGACGCAACTGGTACACGACAATATGGCTCAAGCCCAGGCCGATCAGAAGCGTTGGTACGACCAGAACGCTTGTGAGAGGACCTACCAAGTGGGTCAAAAGGTGTGGGTACTGGTCCCCGTACCACAGGACAAGCTTCAGGCAGCCTGGGAAGGCCCATACCTCGTGTACCAGCAGCTCAACCCTGTGACGTACCTGGTCACCCTGGACCCTGCCCGTGGAAGGCGGAAGCCCTTCCATGTGAACATGATGAAGGCACATCATGAGCGGGAGGCATGTGCGCTCCCCGTGTGCAACCTGCCCGAGGAGGGAGAAGCGGAAACCCTCTTGGATATGCTAGCCCAGGTTAGGGCAGGCGGATCCATTGAGGATGTGGAGGTTGGCCACCAGCTCTTGGAGGACCAACGGTCCCAGCTGTGGGCCACCCTACACCCCTTCCGGGGGTTGTTTACCAACCAGCCCGGAAGGACTGACTTGGCTGTCCATCACGTGGACACTGGGGATCATCCCCCGATCCGGCGTTCAGCATATCGGGTCTCCCTGGAGGTGCAGCAACACATGCGCCAGGAGATTGACGAGATGCTGGAGCTGGGGGTGATCCAGGCATCCAACAGCGCTTGGGCCTCGCCTGTAGTCCTCGTCCCTAAGAAGGACCGAACCACTCGGTTCTGCGTGGACTACAGGGGGCTCAATGCGGTCACGGTCGCCGATGCGTACCCAATGCCACGCATCGATGACCTGCTCGATCAGTTGGCCGGGGCTCAGTACCTGACCATCATGGACCTGAGCCGGGGATATTGGCAGATCCCCCTGACTCGCAAGGCCAGGGAACGCTCTGCCTTTATTACCCCATTTGGACTGTACGAGTCCACGGTGATGCCATTCGGGATGAGGAATGCCCCTGCCACTTTCCAGCGGATGGTCAACACCCTGCTCAAGGGACTTGAAGGGTACGCGGCCGCGTACCTGGATGACATTGCCGTCTTCAGTCCCACCTGGGAGGACCACCTAGAGCATCTAGCACAGGTGCTCAGGCGGATCCACCGGGCAGGTTTGACCATCAAGCCGGGAAAGTGTCAGCTGGCCATGAGCGAGGTCCAGTACCTCGGTCACCGGGTAGGTGGGGGAACGCTGAAGCCCGAGCCTGAGAAAGTGGAGGCCATCGCATCCTGGCCCACCCCCAGGACCAAGAAGCAGGTGATGTCCTTCTTGGGGACCGCTGGGTACTATAGGAGGTTTGTTCCATGCTATAGTAGCCTGGCAAAGCCCTTGACGGACCTCACCAAGAAGAAGCTGCCCTCTGCAGTCGATTGGACAGTGGACTGCGAGACAGCCTTCCGGGCCCTAAAGGACGCCCTGTCCAGCCCGCCCGTGCTACAGGCAGCCGACTTCACGCGGCCGTTTGTAGTACAGACCGACGCCAGTGACTTCGGCCTCGGTGCGGTGCTCAGCCAGGTGGACTCTGCGAGCCAAGAGCACCCAGTCTTGTACCTGAGCAGGAAGCTGTTACCAAGGGAAGTGGCCTATTCTACAATGGAGAAGGAGTGCCTGGCCATAGTGTGGGCCCTGCAGCGTCTGCAACCCTATCTATACGGGCGCCACTTCATCGTGGAGACGGACCACAATCCCCTCAGCTGGTTGCACACCGTCTCTGGGACGAATGGGCGAGTGTTGCGATGGAGCCTTGCGCTCCAGCACTACGACTTCACCATTCGCCACAAAAGGGGCCGTGACCACGGTAACGCAGACGGGCTGTCCCGACAAGGAGAGGTCGCGGACGGGCGCACGGGGGAACACCGGAGTGTGCTGCCCCCTAGCGCCCTCAAAAGGGGGGAGGTGTGAGATAAATCCTGGGATATGAAGAGGAATTATGACTAGAAGTCATAATTGCTCTCATCACTCCCTGGCAGTGCCCCCCTCCCTTCTTGTGCTCAAATGTCCAGCATCTGTGAAGGTGTCACATCCCACTTACACCTCCAACAGCCATCTCCTCTGATATGGAGATGAGATGATGTGCGGACAATGGACACAGGATGGCTCCCTGCCGTCACCCTGTAACAAGAGTTGTATCTCATTAGCAAGGCTTGGAAGTAGCCAGACAGAACGACTCCAGTAAAAAATGGTTCATATCTCGCAAGCCATATCTCCGATAAATATGGCAACCATAAAAATGGTGTTTGCGCAGGCGGACGATGCTGGCACACCTTTTTTATGGAAGGGGGAGCTTGGGAAATACCCCAGGCGTG